>NW_024582903.1:97380-98709 GCF_018398535.1 Haplochromis burtoni
TAATACATAAAATAACATCTGCCAGAGTTTTTTCTGTGAAAGAAGCTCCTTATGTCCATGCTTGTACATCAGTGCATTACTGAAACCAGTTTAGAGAGTTTGTTTAGCCGTGGAGGGAAACAACTGAAAATATGAAATAAACACACGTAAGCTAAGAGTCTCTAAAGAAACAGCATTGTTGTTGTTCGGCTTTTCATTTCGCCATTTGTTGATGCACTTGAAGAACAAGTAACGTAATATTGGTCAAGTGATCAGTTTGATATCTTTGGTGATGCACCGTCATATTTACATTATCTGTACAGTACGAATGATTTGCTGTGGTACCTGCTCAAACTTCAGCTCTCCTCTGTCTGCCTGGCTGCGTTTCTCTAACAGCGCACTCGCAGGCAGCAGCTGCCCCGCCCCGCTTAGTGCCTGAGCTCGGATCAAACCAATATTAGGGGATTTACGCACAGTCGTAAATTCGCACAGTGTGCACTATGTGCTTCGAATATTGCTTGCACTGTTTGTCTTATATAGTTGTCAGCCAGGCATCTAACTATGAAGATATTACACTCCAAAAGACCCCGGGCTTCTGACAAAACAACCCGGGCTTAAGCCCAGTAAGCCCCCCCCCGCTCCGCCACTGGTGTTCACTACAACGCAGTGATGAAAGAGGCGTGTTTTGTTTCTGAGTGGAAAAGTTCAGATTGAAGCTCTTCGGGGTCACCTGACACAATTCTCTGTCTTTACATGTTCTAGATTGTTTTTTCAAATAATAAGACGACCTTTATTGGTCACACACGTGGAAAATATTTCCTAGTCTTTGACTTTTACACTACCGGTATAAATGAATAAGTTACTTTATTATTTTTATTCATGTGGATATTGAACATGTATGTCTATAAATGCACATCACATGAAAGATAACACGTTTATTTTGTTTTAAAAATAAACTTGTGATATTTATGTCATATGCACTATATCCACATGAATAAAAAATAACAAAACAATTCTGACCAGCTCTGCCCTACATTATACCTGCTTCCCTTAGGCAGTATCATCAGAAGACATAGCATACATTTTCACCCAGCTCTATCTGTCCATGAAGCCAGGTAACACACACTGGTATCTAACCAGATTCTTACTCTGGGTGGTGTTCACCTGTCTCACAGAGCCTTCACGGCCCATGAGGCCTCTGTGTTTTGTAGTTTTTGTCCAGCGCCACCCATCGTTCAAACAGCCTACTGCAATCAGCTCAGCGTGCAGATCGGACAGAAGCATTTCACACATTTCAAAGACTTTTATTGTTTTAAACAACTCAAATGTCTAACCCTAACCCTAACCCGA
>NW_024582903.1:100115-122911 GCF_018398535.1 Haplochromis burtoni
GCACACAAGAATTTCACTCGCATGTGCTGTGCCAGTGTGCCTGCACATGCGATGTGACAATAAAAGTGATTTGATTTGATTTGATTTGATTTGCAGAGGATACACAGCGTTTCTCTGAAAGCTGTGATGGAGCAAGAAGGACCATCCTCCAACCATGTTGCTGGTTTCACTGGGTTTTTATTTCTTTCAGGTTTGGTGTTTATGCTTTTCTATACTTTCAAACGTCTCATTCACTCTGCTGTCACTAATAAACAAGTGACCCGAAGACACGAGCAGCTGAAGTGTGCGCAGGAAACCGGGTCAGCACGGACTCGAGGAACCGTCAGTGAGCTGGACCTGCTGGACCTGCTGGACCTGCAGGCCTGCGGACGACAGCCGGGTTGGCAGGGCGTATCTGCAGTTAGTTCCCGTTTCCTCTCGCTGACCTGAACCTGCTTCTGCTTCCAGTTTGGATCTCCTGTCGAGCCCAACCCGGCACACGATTCAACATCCAGCAACTTCTGGAGACGAAGCTCAGCTTTCCCTCTGCGACATCCTCACGGACAGGAACCAGAGAACCCCGCATCGATGGAGAACAGAAGAGCCTCAGAGCGAGGTCCTGACGTGATAACGGATCGAACGCTCCCGGCCTCTGAGCTGCTCCGATCTTCAAACACGTGAGGATGGCGGGTTGGACAGTGCTGGAGGCAGGTGAGGTCAAAGGTGTGCCGCTTCACAGTGGAGGTTCATAAATAAAATCTAAATATGACGAAGAGCAAACTTTCCTGAATCAGCTTCATTCAAACTACGAACTCAACAGTTTATAATCACGGAAACGTTTCCAGGTCCCAATGTGATCACATGACATCCACAAAGAAGTCGCCGGGGTTTCCCATGGCCATGCGGAAGGACTGGCGGGAGGCGGAGACTCCAGGCTGGGCTGTTGGAAGGTCATGGTGCTGACCTCTAGATGACGGCAGGAGGTCTCCAAAGCAGCTCGGAGGTCGCTGGATGCTACTGTCACTGAGAGGCTCCGCCTCCAGACGCTTCTCAGGAGAGGCACTCGCTTCCTGTTTGGAGGCTCTCAATTCGCTCCCTCCTGCTCCTTCCTCCTGATTATCGCTGCAGTTCGAGCCGCTACTACAGCTTCCTGTGAGGTCACAACAAACATGACATCATTACTTCAGACATCATGATGTCAGTCATTTCACAGCGACCGTATTTGGACAAGAGCGGCCAGCTGATCAGTAACAGCCAATCAGAACCCACTGCGAGTGTTTGTACACCAGCACGTTTGTTACCTTCACTACATGGGCCGCCTCCTCCTCCAAGGGCCGGCAGCTGGTGGAGCGGGTGGGGGGAGCTGTAGGGGTGGGGGATGGGGTACTGGTAGGGGAAGGTGAGCTGGTCGCAGTCAGACCCTCGTGTGGAGGCTCCTTCCTGATCCATCAGTGACATCACAGCCATGTCTGAGGAGGAAGCACAGAGTCATGATCAGCGCAGCAGAGACCTCAAACTCACGCTCTTATTATGAAATGTTTTTAACTTCCTGCCCTCACCTCCACAGAGGTCTCCGAACACATAATAGCACTGCTCGGAGAAGGTCACCTTGTTGACGGTGTGTCGGATGAACCCGGCCTTCAGCAGGTTGCCGGCATACTTGCGAGCCTCGCGTCGGTCAATGAAGCCATCCACGTTGCGGTGCAGCCAGTCCACCACGTCTGAACCTGCGGGGGCGGAGGGAGGCCGTCAAAGGTGAGCCACACATAACTTCCCGCTTTCCTAAAACCAGCCCTCGCTGCAGTCCAGCCACCAAAGCTCTGCGGGGATCCGAGGAACGTCCCTGGAACCAGAACCAGCTCTAACTGGTACTTGCTCGCTCTCCGAGCCTCGTGGAGTGAACGTCCTCACAGGGCGCCATTCATTGTCTGACGGCTCCTCGCTAGCACACTGTGGTTGCCTAGGTAACCCTCCAGCGTATTTACTACCAGTGTAGTATCCTGTGCTCTCATTGGTTAGAACCTTAGTTGCTCATCTCAAAGCTGATAAGGGTTTATCTCGGGACCCGCACACTTCAGTGTGGTTAAAAAATGCCTGGCACGCTGATGATGATGGTTTTGCTACCATGGCGCCCCGCGGGCGACATACCTCTCCGTACTCTTACGCTAGTACTGCTAGCTGCTGTCGCATCTGGAACTTCAAAGCTAACGTTAGTCTGGGTTCTCCAAAAAGTTGATTCATCTGGACGTAGCGTTTTGTGGGAGAAACGTTTCGTCACTCATCCAAGTGACTTCTTCAGTCTTCTCTGAAGAAGTCACTTGGACCAACTTTTTGGAGATTTACTTTCCTGGATGATTGAGAATGCATCAAGACGTTAGTCTGGGTTCAACATGGCCAGTGACCAATCACATTGTTGTGATGTCATAGCAATGTGGAAAAAAACCTGTTGCTGTCCCCTCGGGAAAAAAATCCCAAAAAGGGGGCGGTGCTGTTTCCATGGTCCAAAACAATGACATCACAACAACGTGACAGGTCACCTGCCATGTTGAACCCAGACCAACGTTAGCTTTGACGATTCAGGAACAACACCAACACGGGGATACCAGAGCGAGCGCCTGCTCCTACAGGGGAGTGTGGGTTCGGCCGGCGGCCACGTCCCGGTAAACCGCGCTGGCTCGCAGGCTAAACGAGCTGAGGGTACCACACAAAGGGCCACTGTGTGTGACGGACGTCATTCGTAGCTCTAACATTGGTGGTGTAAAAAGTCACAGAGTGGAGGGACGGTCTGGATCGGCTGAGGGCGGAGACCAGGTCAGAGCGAAGAGCGAGTACGTGAAGACGAGACGATGAGGTTTCCTAAGTGACTGAACCCACACATGATGGTCATCAGAGGTTAAAGGTCACAGTTCCAGGATTCAGACCAAAATATGAGCCGGACTTCTTACCGATGAAAGCGTTGGGGATGGTGATCTTCAGCCACATCCTGTCTCGGACCTCCAGGCCAGACTCGGGATTGGCCATCGCCTTGACAACCATGGTCATGTCACTGTGGATGTTGAGGTGGTTCTCCTCGTTCACGCCTGGAAAAAAGTAGCAGGTTAGCATCTGATGGACAGGTGACGGGAGGTGCAGAGGATGGTGGGTGTAATACCGTATAGTGGGAGGAGCCTCCCCGTCATGGCGGCGGTGTGAGACACCCAGGCAGCAGGGTCGATGGGACGGACTGGCTCGCCTGTGGAGATTTGGATGTGTCATGTAATCATTTTACTTTATGTAACACATCTTGTGTGCCAAACAAATACCGACGATAACTCACTTCTCGGCAACGTGAAGCAGCCTCGCGGGTTCGGATCCCAACACTTTGCCACGGTTAGCGTCACCGGACTGAAAGGAAGATGACACAGATCGGTCATTATTCAAACTGTAACTTTATTCACACAGCAGCCTCTGACATGTACATAGACGGTGTCTTGGCAAGTTTTCAGGATTTGTCACACAAACTTGACCTCCCTCGTTCAGCTTATTTAGATACTTTCAAGTTCGCCACTTCTTTCAGCATCATAACCCTGACTTTCCAAATATAACTCTACTTATTGCTGTAGATGATCTGTTGAACCTGACATTTAAGCCTAAAGGTCTAATCTGAAGAACTAGTAATTGTATAGCCTCCTTTCAGAATAACAATGGCAAAGATCAAAGCGGACTGGGAGGATGAGCTGGGGGTGGACTTAGAGGAGGAGACCTGGGAGAGCGCTCTTTTAAGAGTAAACAACAGCACTTTCTGTGCCAAATTAAACATCATACAGTTCAAGATTCGACACCGCATTCATTACTCCAAGGCAAGACTGGCCAAAATATTTCCAAACATAGATGCAAGCTGCGAGAGATGTAGAAATCCCTCTGCAGATTTAACCCATATGTTTTGGTCATGTCCAACTTTAAAAGTAATTTTCAAAACACTGTCTGAAGCATTGAATGTTGAGCTTCAACCCAATGCAGCTATGGGTATATTTGGTGCTAGAGATAGAGGACATGGAACATTAAGGAAGAGCCATAAAAACACAATCGCTTTCACTACACTGCTTGCACGCAGAAGGATATTGTTGCATTGGAAGTCAAAGAAGCCACCCAAAGCGGCTCTGTGGTTCAGTGACCTGACACAGTTCATACAGCTGGAAAAGATAAGTACGCTCTCAAGGGGTCGAAGGAGAGATTCTTTGCTGTTTGGGATACATCGCTAAAATATTTAGAGAAAATTAAAACCATACCCACCTGATAGACGCTTGACAGCTGCCGTACATCCTTTTTCTGTGTGATTGTGATTAATTTTGTGCAAACTTCCCTTTAAGTGCACATCTTCAAATATGGTGAATTTCCTTGCACCTCATTTAAATTCACTTTATTCATTTATGTATTTAAATTTTTCCCCTCTGGATCGCTGTCCAACATGTTCTTGGGGTGGGGTAGATATATAGAAGGAGCATTGTGGCCTTGCTACATGTATATCTTCGTACTACATTGTTGATGCTCAATAAAAAGAAAACAAACAAACTTCTCCTTCGGTTACACTCACCTCCACCCACCCCCCTGCCTGCACTCTCCTCTTCACCTCTCTGTGGATGGTCAATCCTCCACCATCACTACCTCTGCTCCCTCCACCTGTGCCCCTCTCGTTCGGATGGGGCGACCGTGTCTCAAGAGTTGGCAGTTCGTCTTGTAACCCGGAGTACTGCGCTTTGAGTACTCCAGGAGAGTAAAAAAGCACTATATAAGAATCAGTCCATTTACCATATGCCTCCCCAGACCATCAGTGACGGCAGAGCACAGCCAATGACTGCCCAAAATATTCATTGTATGTGCACAATGACAATAAAAGGCTATTCTATTTTATGTGATTCTATTCTCCCCATCACCAAACCCACCATACCCAGTATGAAATCATAACGTTCTCAGACCCCTTCACATCTGTCACATGTGCTCAGAGTGAACCTGCTCTCGTCTGTGGAAAGTTTGGGCACCATTGGTGGACCTGCCAATTATGGTATTCTATGGCTAATGCCTGTCGGGCTCCACGGTGCCGGGCAGTGAGCACAGGGTCCACTAGAGGACGTCGGGGCCTCAGACCCCCCTCGTTAGTCTGTTTCTGATTGTTTGGTCAGAGACATTCACACCAGTGTCCTGCTGGAGGTCTGTAGCTCTGAGGACGCTCCTCCTCCTTACAAAGAGGAGCATTTACTGGTCCTGCTGATGGGTTAAGGGCCTTCTACGGCCCTGTCCACCCATAACTGCCCATCTCTCTGCATGGTCCTGAGACCGTGCTGGGAGACACATCAAACCTTCTAGCAACGATACGTAGATGCCATCCAGGAGGAGTGTTGGGAAGGTTACTTTTAAAATGCATTCCACTACAGATTACAGATGACATGCCCCAAAATGTATTTTGTAACGTATTCTGAATACTTTGGATTACTTAATATCATGCTTTTTACAACTACATAAATGTCCTATTGCTGTGTGATTCATTACTGAAGGTTACTCTCCACACCAACACCAACTAGACTTTTTAAATCTTAATATAAACGAGTAACAGCAGGTGGACATTAGGTAAGGCTGTACAGGCATTAGAGCCTCTCAATGAGTGTTTTATTTGGGTTTCCACTGGCATGCAATTACCAAAGATGGAGAGGGGACAGCCTAAGTTATGAAACAGGAAAAGACCGTTGTGTAATCCATTCATTTCAAGTAACTGTATTCTGAATACCACCTTTTTAAACAGTAACTGTAATGGATTTTTCTGATGTGAAATATGTGGCTCCAAAAGATTGGCGAACACTAGCTCAGAGCACCTGCTGTTAATTTCATTCAGACCAAAGCAGCAGAATCGGATGAACCCCAACTCGGAGCTGACCGCTTTGACAGACTCGACGGTCTGGTTAAAGCGTTCCTTTGATGCAGCGTCTCCACTGCGACGCAGGAAAAACACCTGAGCTCCCGCACGGATTCATTTGTCAGATAAATCAAAGCTGACTTTAAACCACGTGATCGGCCTTGGTTACCATGGCAATCTTACGGATGAAGCAAAAGGTCTCACCCCGGTTTGTGGACGATCTCTCGGAGGACTCGGACGGCGTCGTCGTTGCTCATGTTCTCGAAGTTGATGTCGTTCACCTGACGGACACACAGACGACACAGCATCGTGAGCCTTCTCACCACCACCTTTAAAACAGGAAGCGGATTAAACGGCATGAGCGGCACCTGCAGCAGCATGTCTCCCGGCTCGATGCGTCCATCCGCCGCCACCGCTCCGCCCTTCATGATGGAGCCGATGTAAATGCCTCCGTCCCCTCTGTCGTTACTCTGACCGACAATACTGATGCCCAGGAAGTTGTACCTCTCTGACAGACAGGCAGGCACACAGCAGGGTTACCCTGAGCTCTGCTGCTACGTGCAAACATCCCTGTCACTGCGAGCTAACAGCCGCTCCATAATAACTCTAGCTTCTTAAACCTGCGTTCTCTCTAATGTCCTGCAGGAGGCGACTTCTGACTGTGCTCCTGCATGAGCGTGCTGCTCAGCTCGTGCTTTCAGCTGTGACTGAACAAGCAGCAAGTTACTTTTGGTCCAGTTGGAGTTTCAGAGAAACAGGAAGCAGGGGAGGGTTTAGGGCGGGGCTACGGTGTGATCGGCAGCAGCGCTCACCCGTACTGAAGCGTACTCACCCATGTTGAGAGTTACAGTGATGATGTTGAGCGACATGGTGGAGTCAGTGACACTGCTGAAAGACACAGACTGACAGACAGACGGACAGAGAGAGGAGACAGTTACAGACGGACGGACAGACAGACAGTAGAGGAAGGTGAAGGACGGCCCCCTCAGACAGGAAGTTCATCAGGTAACGTCACTGACAGAGTCCACAGGTGTCCGCAGTCCTGAGTCAGCTGACCGACTCATCAGCGGCACCTGCTGTCAGCCTGGACCAGTCACATGACTGACTCTGACCTCCGTGAGCTCAAAGGTCAGACGGCTTTGGTCACAAAGACCGCCCACATCAAAGCACCTGCGTGTGCGCACAGGTACGAGGAGGCAAAAACCAGCCCGCAGATGTGAGTAGAAGCGCTGCATTAGAATTCAGTAGACTTTCACTGAAGTTGGTTTGTCACCTGACCTGTGAGGATTAACAAATCACCTGAGAGCAGGAATGTTGTCACCATGGTAACCAACGCACGAGACCCCACAGGCCTCCACACAGTGACCCTGACCATTGTTGGTCCGTCTGTCTGACCTTTGAACCCTGCACACTCCCACAGGTCGCCTGAAAACTCACATCTGTTTCCTGTGCAGCGCCGCCACAGCTGAGGAGGCGCCGATGGCCTCCGACCAATCAAGTCGTTTGTTACAGGAAAAAATAGGAAGTGTCTGAACTCTGTCAATAACGCCAACTGATGTCAGTGTGCGTGCGTGTGTGTGTTTACCCTCTCCATCCGCTGTGTTTTGGGTTTCCGGTGGCGGCGGCGTTGACGCCTGATGAGACGCGGTGAGGAGCTGCTCTGCTCTGTTGATTGGCTGAACCTGAAATGATGTCACAGAGGGAAGCACACCTGGTTCAGTCCGACTGACTTCACAGCTTACAGATACCTGTGTGGTTGGGCGTGGTCACTCGGTCGGGAAAAATTAAAGACAAAATGTAAATATTTGTACAAACAAACAGGAAAAAAGCTCGATGTGTTGAAGGAAAGCGGACGCACGAACCCACGCGCCTTCACTGAGATCTGTTGTTTTGTTTGTTGTCTCGGCTCCTCTCTCAGTCCCCTGTTTCCCCCTTTATGTGTGTGTTTGTGTGTATCCCGAATGCTGGCTTAGGAGCGTCATCGGGAAGCTGAAGCTGGCCACGCCTGCCGTACATCGAGCCTCGCTGGCTGAGCTTCAGTCGGCTCTCGGGGGGAAACGTTTCCTCGCCAAACTAATTTCTTTGTCTGGTCAGGATGTGGGAAACGAGCGTGTCACGACTCACGCCACAGAGCATCACCGCTGTGCCGAGGGTATCACTTTGTTACCTTCACTGGACATAAACTCACTGTCTGTTTTTGGAAACGTCCGAAAGGTCTGATTTTATGTTAATAAAATGAATAAAAGGAAGTGAGACTAAAAGTCGTCGCTGTCATTTATTATTATCATCAATATTAAAAATTATTGATGAAAGTTTAACGACAGTCATCAAAATAAACATCATTTGTTCACAGATTAAGTCCAAATAAATACATGATTATTTTTATCACTATGATCATTAAAAGAAAGGTGACATGCACATACCTGTGAGCGATGTTTCATAAAAATGTTGCGAGGCTCAAATTTAAAAATAAAAAAAATCTAAAATCCAGAGAAAACCTGCAAAAACGGACGGACGGAGGCGGGAACACATTATTTCTGCTCATGGATGAGCTGGGACGCTTTTATCTGCGGGACAATACAGACTGCAGCGCTAGTCACCTGACCTGCAGCAGCCAATCAGAGCAGGAGAAGGAGAGCGGCGTGTGAACAGGATTACTGGAGCAGAAGAAGCAGACCCAAGGGCGCCGAGTGCATGTCATAGCAAACCCACCAATCACAGCGAGGTCTGCTGATGATGTCATGAGCTTACCTTACATACTTAAAGCAGAGGGAAAGTGTTAACCTGCTGATTATGAGCATTATCGAGAGGTCAGAGTTCACTGAGGGTCCTCACAGGTACAGAGGTAGGTGTGTCTGTGAGTGAGACTGACCTTCCTCCTGAGTCTTCCTCAGAGGAGCAGAAACTGGTTGTTTCCAGTTCGCTGCTCTGCTGGGTCGATGAACTGTCGCCGCCACCTGTTGGCTCCACCCCCCTCTTATCAGCTGGGCAGTGGGCGTGGCCATTCAGGCGATCACCTGTAGAGACCACAGCCAATCAGCAGATGGCAGGAAATGCCTGTCACTGTTTAATAGGTGTGCAGGTGACACCTCTCTCTCTGCGTCTTACCTTGCTCACCCACATCTTTCCTCTGCAGCCTCTCTGAAACAGCAGGTTTGACCTCTGACCCCTGCAGCTCATCATGGCTCACAGTAGCAGCACTGAGACAGACATGACATCACTTCCTGTCAGCATTGAGGCCTGCGCTACAACACATGTTGCATTCGGGGCCGCGGTGTACTCACTGGAAGGATGGCGGTCTGGAGTCTCCGATACCACCTGTCCTCTCTATAGGGGGCGGGGCTAAATTGGTGGGCGTGACCACAGACTGGACATCTGAACCTCTGAAATCCAGCTGGCAGGTGTCTGATGACACCAACTGCAAGGAGAGACATGATGAACACCTGAAGGCTCAGGACACACCTGTGTGTGTGTTTGTGTGCGAGTTGTGCCTGTTTACCACCACTGTGAGGACACAAATTACAACTGACATTGTGGGGACAAAGAATTTTCTGTAATAAAGGTTTAAGAGTGGGGAAGCTTCTAATTAGAATCCATTCAGTGTCTTCCAGTTATCCAATAAATAACACAACAAAATGTGTTTTCAGTCTTTTAATGTGACTGAAAAAAGCTGTTGTGTGCATGCAGGTGTGTCTGCAGGTGTGTCTGCAGGTGTGTCTGCAGGTGTGTCTGCAGGTGTGTGCTTTGGCTGACTGTGTCGTTTTGAGACAAAGGAACGATTTTAGAGTTTGTCCTCAATCATCATCAACAGTCCTCATAAACTCAGCTGTGCCATGTTCGTGTGTTACTGACCCAACAGACGACCCGTCCGTTCACACAGGGCAGCCTGGCGTCATCATCGCTGATCTCCTCTTTGACCACCCTGTAACACATCAGGATTAGCCATGAAAGAAAATTAAACATAAGTACTCTAAAAATATCTAATAGCACATGTGGGCATCTCAGGTAGACAAAAGCCACACCCACCTGCTATCAAAACCTCATATTTGTGAGGGGCAGCCAATTAGAAGGAAAGAGATGCAAACAAACTGGACTAACATCACGACAACAACGCTGAGGGTCTAAAGTGGGCGGTGTTATGGTTGCTACGTCCATCTCATATTCACAATCTGAGTATTACTGCAGCTGTGGCGGGGACACAAACCCCGCCGGGTGTTCTCCTCCTCTTTGTTACACTCAGAGTCACAGATCAATACTGAGCAGATCGATCGATCATCGCAGCATCAGCTGAGAGGGGTCACACACATGTGCTGGTCTGCCTATCTTTGTGAGGACACATAGTCACAGACTCCATCCCCCAAACTTGAACCTGGTTATAATCTGAGCCCTGAAACCAGCTCTGCATCTCCACGCAGCCGTACAGTCTGTCATAAAAGCCCTGTGTGTGCGTGTGTGCGCGTGTGTGTGTTTGTGTGCATGCATGCGTGTGTGTGTGCGCGCGCACACAGGGATTATAGAAGCTCAGATTATTAAACAGTTGTTTCATCAGCGGTTCAGAGTAAATGAGTGAATAAAAATGAGGAGAGCTCACACTGAAACACAGGCTGGACTTACGAACCGTCAGCAGTGTGTAACTGCACAGACTGTGACCTGTGTGTGCAGAAGGGTTTACAACCACACAAATACAAAGACGAGTTTGAGGCGTGGAACCTGCTGCAGCGTGCCCACGTCACAGCGCCGCTCCATAAAAGCTCTTTCACGTGAAAACAGCAAAAACCAGAGTAAGTGAAACGTGCAGAAGGAGCCCCGGAGCGCGGGGACGCCACAGATGTGAACAGATTTGAACGTGGGTGGATGAAGCGGAGCGACATGTTCTCCAGAGAACTTCCTGTCAGGAAGAACCACCCAGTCTCCGCCTTGTCCACCACAGCTGCTGCACACGTGCGGTACAGCGGACTTGCCCACCTTTGACCCAGAGGCCACAGGTGCAGCATTGGGTGGAGCAGCTCAGCACCAGGCTCTGACCGGGCTCTGCTGCCGCCACCTTAGGGTTTCTCCAAGTGTAGGACTGCAAAGAGGGCGGAGCACCCCCGATGGCGCCAAAGGTGTGGCTCCAGGCTGACCTCTGACCTCAAGCTCTGAGGGGACAACACCTGTTCCACATGGACAGGAGGCAGGTGGGGGGCGCTCCCTGTTAGGCACCTGAGGTCCTGCTGCTGCTGCTGCTGAGGGTCAGCTTCAGCTGCTCCACCCTGACATGCGCAGGAGGGTGATTGTACCTTAAGAATAACAAACATCGCGTGACGGGAACAATACACTCACCCGACCACGGATCAATGAGCGCACGGACCACGTGACTCACCCGAAGTCGTCGTCCACGGACTTGAAGAAAAATTTCACGTTGGGTTTGTTCAGCACGTGCTTAAAGTCCGCCAGGGTCACGCGCTCCGCGGGCACGTTGATGCGGACGAGGTAGGGGGTGTCCTGGTCCTCCAGGTGATAGATGACGCGGGTCTCCTCCGCCATGCCCGCGAGCCCGGCTTGGCGGTCACGGGATGACGCTGAGGAGACACAGCTGTGCACCTGTCCGCGCGCCCGCGTTCCGTTCGTGCGCGTCTCCGCTCCAGAGATTTCGCTCTCGGTCCAGATGTGTCGGTCCAGCTTCTGCGTGTCTGATGCTTCGTCTCCTCCTGACGCCGTCAAGACACACACACGCACGAACACACTTCCGCTCGGACCCTTCAGAATAAGAGCTGAATGAACACAGGTAAAAATAAAAAGAATATCTGGACTCTGAGAAATGATGACACATACACACCTGCACGTTATTACGTCACAACGTCAGAGGTTCAGTCTCCACGTTAAAGGTCATGTTTCTTTTGGGGCTTTTTGTTCTTAATCAGTTTTATTTATTAATTATATGTTATGTAGTTATTTTATCTTATTTTTTAAATTACGTTTACCAATTTATTTTGTAGGTCCGCATATTCAAACTCCCTGAAGGTACAGAACAAATGTCCTCGACTCAGAAACGCTTTTCTTTTTCCCGCCGTCCTGGTTGTGACGTCACGTCCCTCACCTGTATCCGGGCTGAATTCATGAGCTCACAGCTGAATCCAACCCCTGAATAAACTCGAGCCCATGACGATCGTTTCCGGCTTCCGCTGCTCGGACGAGATCAAACGAACCGCTGAATCATCCTGTAACGGACCGCTCCTCCAGCTTTTATTGTGAACGGAAGGCCTCAGAGCTTCCGGCACTTATGCCCCTTCAAGCTAACGCCTAACACGTCCGACTTTTCCGGCCTGATCTGAGAGTGAAAGCACCCATAGAGACAATCATTTTATTGTAAATCAAACACGTGATCAAACAGGAAACAGTTTCAGTTATTGACACGCTAATTCATGAATATAAATAAAAGATGCATTCATTCGGTTCTGAATTTTCTCCATGGATTCTGATTGGATATCGGTGTTTATTAAAGGGTCAGCAGTTCATAAAAACAAACGTCCATAAAACAGTAAAAACAAACAGGCAACACGAGCTCGCCCATCGGACCGGTCCGTGGGCTCGTTTAGTCAGAGGTCAGGTAAACATGAGGTTATCTTCAACATTCAGAGAGCGAGGAGGCGTTCAGTGTCGGTGGGACGTTTCAGAGCCCGGACAGACAGAAGGCCGCGTGTTCCCAGCTGCACGAAGGCAGCGTTAAGGTGATCTGCTGGTGTTCTGAGGTCCTTCAGGTGAGTCCACACAAGCGGAGGTAGAGTTTAAACACTGTCACAGAGGCTCCGCCCACACAGTGATGGGGGCAGAGACTTCAACAAGGCAAAGGCACTCACGGCGAAACCAACCAGCAGTGAGCGCACGGGCAGAGAATGAGCGTAAGGCTGAAATGTTTTTCTCACTGAATCATCAGCAAGCATGGCGTCTCCGTCCCTGCCCGGTCGATCTCTGCCCGCACAGCCTAGTCGCCGAGCGAGTTAGCACGAACGCAACCTGATTACGTGACGCCGCTCTGGTGGCGCGTTTTTGCCAGAAGCTGAGAAGAACTACCCGACCTCTGCTCTGTCGTCAGTCGCATAAAAACACTCTAGTGTCCAACCAGGGCCCTCCTCGGGGGCGCCAGACACAGGTCAAGCTTTCAAGCAGTGACCTTTGACCCACATCAACCCTTTTAAAACATCTGGAGTGAGGCTTCCTGTTGATTGTTTCTACTTCCTGTAGTCCGGGCATCACGCCGAGACGTTGACATCACGCAGAGCAATGGTGGCAGTTGTCCCGGTGGCTCCGCCAGGGGAGGCAGTCGCCACGGCAGCAGTTGGCTCCTGCGGGGGGGTGGAGCCGGAAGAGGGAGGCAGAGCGGAGCCATTCTGATTGGTCGAGCTGGTCTGGAACAGGATTTGCTGCAGCGTGCGTCTGAGGTTCGGGTGCAGCCGCCGCTGTGTCTGGTAGAAGATCTCCACGGCAACACACTTCATCACCCCAGCAACCAGGTCCTCATACAGCGGCACTGTGTACATCCTGGACGTCTGCGGAGAGGGAGGGGCAAACATGTGACAGAGTAGCTGAGCGACCCCCTTAAAACTATGTCTGTTCTGATTGGCTCAACGTCGCAACAGGCAGGTGGGCGGAACTTACGTGTTTGTGCAGGAAGGCTCGCACTCGCGGCAGGTCGGGGTAGAAGCTGTTCCTCACCACCATCTGCAGCCAGCGGATCTGCACCTCGGCGTTCAGCCCGTCAAACAGCGACGAGTACGAGTCCGACAGGCTCGCCATCACACCTGCGCAGTGACATCATCATTCATCACTGAACCTTCAGTGGACACCTGTCACATCACTTCCTGTGTTCTGCGCGGTGAGGAACATCAAGGCAGTTTCTCAACATCTGTACTTGTGCTCCGGCATCAGTCGCAGTACTGTTCCCGTCAAAGTAACAAATATAACATCAAAATATTTAAATTCAGGAGGAAGCAGTTTCACCGGGAGCAGAAACGGCGTGCTGATGCGTGGAGATCCTGAACGCTGCTCCAACAATGATCTGATTATTTGTTCCAAACCAGCTGTCTGCCCTGAGTGTTTACTAACGCTATGATGATTGGGAGACACGTGTCATGTAGTGATTGTGCTTCACTGTATGAAACAGATGATCCGTCAAAGTGCTGAAGATACTTTTTGAAATATCTTTTTCCTGAAGTAAATCTGCTGCATCATGTGTAACAGTTAAACTAAGAGGGGGTGGAGCTGTGATGTCATCACGTACACTGCCGTTCCAATAGCAGAACGATCGCGCTGTGTTCTTGGGAAGTCCGAACTCCCGTGTGAACTTATGGAGTCCAGACTAGCGAGGACGTCAGTACAGACGTGAGTACTGAGAAACGGCCCACGTCCTCGTCACCAACCATTTGCAGCAAACAGGAAGTCACATGACCCCTTTCATCAGTACTCGTATGTTTCATGCTGCGGAGTACAAATACTCGAGTACTTTGCACTCGAGCAGATTATTGCAGGCTCTGAATGATGTGTTGCAGTGTTTCTACGGCAACTTACTGTGCGGCAGCGGCGAGTGGTCCAGCATGCGGTCCAGGAAAAGGACGATCTGAAAGGTGCTCCAGGTCGAGAGGTCAAAGGTCGCGAGCGCCTCTAGGTCAGGGGGGTCAGCGTTCCTCCACAGGTCGCACAGATCCTGGACGGGCCCGATAAGAGCGCTGCCCGCTGACAGGTCTGGCTCGTAGAGAGGCGGGCCGCAGCCGCTCAGCCAACGCTCAAACTCTAGACCTGAGGGCGAGCATACACACAGGAAGTGATGTCACAGAGAAGACTAGGAGGCTGCTGACACACAGGTGAGCTGAAAGTGTCTCCTGACCTTCTCTCTTAGCGACGGCGGCATCCTTCAGCTCCGGGAAGTAAGACAGGAAGTAGTCTATGAGGTCCTGAGCCACCACGCTCTTAAACTTAAACTCTGAGATGTAATCCTGTGACACACACACGATGCAAACGCTGGTCACATGACTCTGAGCAGCATGTAAAACATCCTGATGAAATGTAAATCTATGGAAACGTGGAGCAGGAGTATGTGGACGCTGTGACTGTGAAAGCGACTCAGCTGCTGTCCACAAACAAACTGTCACTGCTCGAACACACGTGACACATGTATGACTCCAGTGTCTGTGTGACTGCGTGTGTGTCTGTCTGCGTGTGTGTGTGACTGTGTGTCTGTGTGTGTGTCTGTGTGACTGTGCGAGTGTGTGTCTGTGTGACTGTGCGAGTGTGTGTCTGTGTGACTGTGTGACTGTGTGTGTGTGTCTGTGTGACTGTGCGAGTGTGTGTCTGTGTTTGTGTGTGTGTGACTGTGTGTGTGTGTTTGTGTGTGTGACTGTGTGTGTGTGTCACGCTCTGATCTGTCTTTACCAACAACATTTTGTTCAGCGCTCTCGTTATTAAAAGGAAACTGAAAGGACGTGTTTCATTCTTCAGTCTCGTGTCTTTGCAAAGCTCAACTCTTCCATCAGACTTACTGTACATTAAAAGTTCTGCAGAGTCAGCAGATGGAGCAAAAACACAAACACACTGATGACTGCCGTGTGTTTCTAATAGGCATCGTATTTAAAGGAAGGTTTGTTGCCTCTATGTTTACTTACATCAAACCTGTGGAAACACTATGGCTGCATCATTTTAACATTTTTTTAGTCCCGCCCACTCTGTGTCAACAGTCTAGCTCCGCCCCTGTGTTGGACCCTCTGAAGAAATGGTAAATGGCCTGTATTTGTATAGCGCTTTACACTACATTCAGTCATCCAGTTACCATGGCATGGTCATCTGAGCGAAGGCCACGCGGCTCTTCTGTCCTCCTGATAGGCTGGCCACCGGCCTCGTGGCCAACTCCCCCGTGATACCGTAACCTCCCAGCTGGTGGCGGTACTCCTCCTCGGTCCGACCTGCGATGCAAACGCAGCAGCCCATCAGAGCGCGACGTGGAGCTGCCAATGGTATTGTTGATGGCGCTGTTGCTATAGTTACCGGGGAACTTGTTGAGGAGCAGCTCCACAGAGCAGACGTTCAGGTCCAGCTGGTCCACATGGTGCTGACTGAAGTAACCGATCTTCAAGTTCCTGAGGCGAAAAGATGAGCAGCAGGCATGTTTAGATTAGCGAGCGCGTCTCGATTATCAGCACTCGCTGACAATCGCTCCGAGCACGAGCAGATCCCACAAACAGCGCATGAACAATGGCGCGTCCTCAGTCTGAACCCGCAGGCCCGATAAACAGAACGGAGCACTCGGAAACAAAGAATGAAACAGGTGCAAAGGCTGGAACACATCACAGGTAGAAACAGGAAGAGGAGGAGCCAAGAGGGAGAAAATGTTAAACCTTCCTAAAAACAGCGCAGGCAGTCCCTTAAAGAGCGAGTGGAGAGAAAGAAAGGCTTCCTGCACAGTGTACAGAGATCCAATAAGATGCAACCAACAGACCCCTCTGCTCTGATTGGTCCACTGGTCGTCTTACCTGTGAGCCTGCCTGACTCCGTTGACCGGGGTCAACTCGCCCATCAGCAACTTGAGGACGGTGGTTTTACCAGCACCGTTTTCACCGACCTGCCGAGAAACACAACAGCCCAAACAGCGAGCTGATTAATGACTGCACTTCCTGTTGTACCTCTGAATCATGTCTCACTCTGCATAGGCGCCCAGTGCTCACTTCCTGTCTGAGTACTGATATCTGTGCATGCCTCTTTGAGAACTCATCTTAGTCAATAATTAGTTTGTAATTGCTGCATCACACCACCCGGTGGAGCCACCTATCGTGTTCAGGAGACGCTCGCCAACGTTTGTGTCTGACGGTACAGTGCAGACCTGACGCTCTGCGGCCTGTCAGTCCATCCCTGAGCTAACAAGCTAACCTGGAGCCATGCCAGCTAAGCCAGCCACACCTGAAGGTCTCTCCACTCGCACAACGCTCTCTGCTGACTCATTGCCGTCAGCTGTAAAGCACTATACGCTGACCGTGGCGACACCGTGAAGTCACCATGGTGATAAGACCGTGAAGGTCACGACACAGTGCTGTCACACATACGATGCAGATCCGAGAGTCGAGGTCAGCTGACAGGTTGAGTCCGGAGAACAGCGCCTGGTCTTTACTGTAGTAAAACTCGACTTCATCCAGCTGCAGGATGGGCGGAGATAACTTCTCAAAGTTATCTGGAAACCTGAAGCGACACACAGCATGTCAGCTAGTCCAAGCTTTACTGCCACAGTGATCATTGGGGGTCAGAGGTCATCTTCTTACCTGAGCGTGACTTCAATTTCCTTCTCGATGGGCTTTAGCTCAGGTCTGCGGGAGAAAGCAAGCATTAGCTTACAGACAGGCAGCACAGACACCAGATCAAGGCGAGGAGGGCGAGGAGCACTCACAGCTTCTCCAGGAGTTTGAGTTTACTCTGCACCTGAGCTGCTCGGTTAGCGTTGTACCGAAATCTGTCGATGAAAACCTGAAAGACACACAGCAGCCGTTCACCAAAACTACATCAGCTCTGTGACACAGAATCACCTGACAGACAGTCTGTGATTCAAGCTGTCTGTGAGCAGCACGTCCTACAGACGCACTGAGTCACTGACATGAAACAACGAAGAGACACCAACAAGGCAGGCATACCGTGGAGCACCTGTTTGTACCCGTCTGTACTGTCTGTACCTGTGTGTGCCTGTCTGTATCTGTGTGTACTGCCTGTACCTGTGTATATTGTCTGTACTGTCTGTACCTGTGTGTACCTGTGTGTACCTGTGTGTACCTGTGTGTACCTGTGTGTACCTATGTGTACCTGTGTGTAACTGTGTGTACTGTGTGTACCTGTCTGTACTGTCTGTACCTGTGTGTATTGTCTGTACTTGTGTACCTGTGTGTACTGTCTGTACTGTGTACCTGTGTGTACTGTCTGTACCTGTGTGTACTGTGTCTGTACCTGTGTGTACCTGTGTGTACTGTCTGTACCTGTGTGTACTGTCTGTACCTGTGTGTACCTGTGTGTACCTGTTTGTACTGTCTGTATCTGTGTGTACCTGTCTGTACTGTCTGTACTGTGTGTACTGTCTGTATGGGTGTACCTGTGTGTACCTGTCTGTACCATGTGTGTACCTGTGTGTACCTGTGTGTACCTGTTGTACTGTCTGTACCTGTGTGTATTGTCTGTACTTGTGTACTGTCTGTACCTGTGTGTATTGTCTGTACTGTGTACTGTCTGTACTGTCTGTCTGTACTGTCTGTACTGTGTGTATTGTCTGTACCTGTGTGTACTGTGTGTACCTGTCTGTACTGTCTGTACCTGTGTGTACTGTCTGTACCTGTGTGTATTTGTCTGTACTGTGTGTATTGTCTGTATCTGTGTGTATTGTCTGTACCTGTCTGTACTGTCTGTACCTGTGTGTACTTGTCTGTAAGTGTGTGTATTGTCTGTACCTGTGTGTACTGTCTGTACTGTGTGTATTGTCTGTACCTGTGTGTACCTGTCTGTACTGTCTGTACCTGTGTGTATTGTCTGTACTTGTGTGTACCTTTTTGTACCTGTGTGTACTGTCGTCTGTACCTGTCTGTACTGTGTGTACCTGTGTGTCTGTCTGTACTGTCTGTACCTGTGTGTACTTGTCTGTAGTGTGTGTACCTGTGTGTATCGTCTGTACTTGTGTGTACCTGTCTGTACTGTCTGTACATGGGTGTACCTGTGTGTACCTGTGTGTATTGTCTGTACCTGTGTGTACCTGTCTGTACTGTGTGTACCTGTGTGTACCTATGTGTACCTGTCTGTACATGTGTGTACCTATGTGTACCTGTCTGTACTGGGTGTACCTGTGTGTACCTGTCTGTACATGGGTGTACCTGTGTGTACTGTCTGTACCTGTGTGTACTGTGTGTACTGTGTGTACCTGTCTGTACTGTGTGTACCTGTCTGTACTGTGTGTACTGTCTGTACCTGTCTGTACTTGTGTGTACCTGTGTGTACTGTCTGTACCTGTGTGTATTGTCTGTACTGTGTGTACTGTCTGTACCTGTGTGTACTGTCTGTACTGGTGTACCTGTCTGTACATGGGTGTACCTGTCTGTACCTGTGTACCTGTCTGTACATGGGTGTACCTGTCTGTGTATTGTGTGTACCTGTGTGTACGTGTGTTGTTGTACCTGTCTGTACTTGTGTGTACCTGTGTGTACCTGTCTGTATGTGTGTACTGTGTGTACCTGTCTGTCTGTGTATTGTGTACCTGTGTGTATTGTCTGTACCTGTGTGTACTGTCTGTACTGTCTGTACTGTCTGTTTCTGTCTGTACCTGTGTGTACCTATGTGTACCTGTCTGTTACTGTGTGTACCTGTGTGTACTTGTCTGTGAGTGTGTGTAACTGTGTGTATTGTCTGTACTTGTGTGTACCTGTGTGTACCTGTGTGTACTGTCTGTACCTGTCTGTATTGTCTGTACTGTGTGTACCTGTGTGTACCTGTCTGTACTGTCTGTACCTGTGTGTACTGTCTGTACCTGTGTGTACCTGTCTGTACCTGTCTGTACCTATGTATACCTGTGTGTACTGTCTGTACCTATGTGTACTGTCTGTACCTGTGTGTACTGTCTGTACTTGTCTGTACCAGTGTGTACCTGTCTGTACTGTCTGTACCTGTGTGTACCTGTATGTGCTGTCTGTATTGCAGCTGGGCCTCGTACTCTCTCTGCTGGTTCTTCAGTCGGTCCTCTTTGGTTTTAATAAAATTTTCGTAGTTGCCGCGGTAACTGTCAAGCCTCTGGGAGTGCAGGTGGATGATGTCTGTGACCACGGCATTCAGGAAGTTTCTGTCGTGGGAGACGACCAGGATGGTGGACTGCCAGGTCTGCAGGGGAGGGATGACTTATGAGGTTAGTGCAGCTGAGATAACCGACGCAGCCTGCCTCGTTCACTGACACCACCGCACAAACGTTTTAAACCTACAGTCTGAATATGGCCACGCCCCAGTTTCTCCTCATTAGGAAGCAGGCTGACCTGTTTTCATCAATGTGGTCTGAACACGTCCAGCATTAACACTGAGTGACAGGGATCGTTATCAGGACGTGAGGTGACATCGTCAGGATGTGTAAACAAACTGAGGTGAGAAGAATCCATGTGTGAGAGAAACACTCACGCACACGTCTGTGAGCGAGGCCGCTGTTTGCAGAGAGAGGCTAACCTTACCTGCAGGTAGTTCTCCAACCACAGAATAGCTCTGACATCCAACATGTTGGTGGGCTCTGAAACACAAAACATGGAGAATACGTCACAGACCACCTCCTCCCATCACAGCTGCAGCGAGGGAGGAGGACTGACTAGAGCAGCAGGAGAGAGCGAGGACTGAGAAAGATGAGGGAGACCAGAGAGAGAGAGAAACTCAGTGGAGCATCGATGCTGTAGTATCACTGCTGTGTACCTGTGTGTTTGTGTGTGTGTGTACTGTGTGTGTGTGTGTGTGTGTGTGTGCTGTGTGTGTGTGTGTGTGCTGTGTGTGTGTGTGATGTGTGTGTGTGTGTGTGCTTGGTGTGTGTGACTGTGTGTCTCGTGTGTGTGACTGTGTCGTCTGCTGTGTGTGTGACTGTGTGTCTCTGTGTGTGTGTCTGCTGTGTGTGTGTGACTTGTGTGTGTGTGTGTGACTTGGTGTGTGTGTCTGACGTGTGTGTGTGTGTGTGACTTGGTGTTGTGTGCTGTGTGTGTGTGTGTGTGTGTGTGTGTGTGTGTGTGTTGGTGTGTTGTGACTGTGTGGTGTGTGTGTGTGCTCTGGTGTGTGTGTTGTCTGTGTGTGTGTGTGTGTCTGTGTGTGTGTGTGTGTGTGTGTCTGTTTGTCTGTGTGTGTGTGTGTGTGTGTGTGTGTGTTGTCGTGTGTGTGTGTGTGTCTGTTTGTGTGTGTGTGTGTGTGTGTGTTCTGCGTGTGTGTGTGTGTGTGTGACTGCTGGTGTGTGTGTGTGTGTCTCTGTGTTGTGTGTCATGGTGTGTGTGTGTCTTGGTGTGTGTGTGTTTGGTGTGTGTGTGTGTGTGTCTTGCGTGTGTGTGTGTGTGTCGTGTGTGTGTGCTCTGGTGTGTGTGTGTGTGACTTGGTGTGTGTGTGTGTGTGTGCTCTGCGTGTGTGTGTGTCTGTGTGTGTGTGTGTGTGTGTGTGTGTGTGTGTGTGTGTGCTGTGTGTGTGTGTGTGTGTCTGTGTGTGTGTGTGTGTGTCTCTGTGTGTGTGTGTGTGTGCTGTGTGTGTGTGTGTGACTTGTGTGTGTGTGTGTCTGTGTGTGTCTGTGTGTGTGTGACTGTGTGTGTTCTGGTGACTGTGTGTGTGTGTTGGTGTGTGTGTGTGTTGTGTGTGTGTTACTGGTGTGTGACTGTGCTGTGTGTTGTCTCGCTGTGTGTGTGTGTGTGCGTGCTGTGTGTGTGACGTGTGTATGTCAGTGTGTGTGCCTGTGTGTGCGTGTGTGTGTGTGTTGGGTCTGGTGTGTGTGTGTTGTACCACATTGTGCTGCGTAAATTCTGATTTGTGTGCATTGCACAGACCACATCAGAGTGTCACTATAGTCTCAGAGACACATTCCCGTGCTAGCATACAGAACATATTTTATGACATCATTACACAGTTACTCAGTTTTTTCTTTCTCACCAGTTGACAAACGTTATTCTGTGTGTGTGCTTTATTTAACTTGTATTTTTGTGTTAAATGTGAACTTTTGTGCGTGTTTGTGTATTTTCTTTTTCTTTTTTTGTTTGTTTTTTTTTTTTTTTTTGCTGTTTTTAAATTTTGGTCATTGTTTGCAGTTTTTGTTTTTTTTGAGACTTACTGCGTGTGTGTTGTGGATAGCATGTGTCTTCCCTTATGGGCGCGTAGTGTGTTGTTACAGAGTTCGTCATAGTTATAAGTGATGTTACTACTGCGTGTGGTGGTACAGTGTCCCATGCTGCTGGGTAGTCTCTTCGGTGTTGGTGTGTCCACTACGAGGTCTCCACACACACTACAACTAGAGGTGCGATAAGCTCCCTGTCTGTCGTTGTGTGTGTATCTCTCCCACAGAATGACAGCGACACACACAGGAGGACATCCACAGTTGTTGACACAGAGACACCACACAGAGTCATAATGTGTCTCTGTCTGGCGTGTTGTTGTGTGGTGTGTGTCCGACACATTCCTGCGCAAGTTGTGTTAGCTAGGGTGACCTCTTCTGGGCGTGTGTGTGACAGGTCACTACAGCACATCACACCCACTCCATACACACTGACGTGTGTGGTGAGCTTCACTACAGTTCAACACCATCTGTGGTGCTCCACACACTCTCTGCGTGTGGTCGACACTACACGTGTGGTCAGTGTCTCCGTTCTTCGCGCATTAAAGTAAACACGATGGTGACACTTCCAGGGAAATCAACACATTTCTGCGTCTCACACAGAGCTGTGACTAAGCCATATTTCTAGGCGTTGTTGTTTTGTTGTGTTGTGTTCTCTGGCGGTGTCAGCAAAAAGTGTGGTGTCTATGAGTCAATCAGGTCTGCGTGTAGTGTGTGTGTCACCACATTCCTCATCTTCCTCCCTCTTCTGCATCCTGCGTGTAAGTGTGTGATTGTTGTCTCTGCGTAACTATGGGCTTGAAGTTTGGTGTCCATGGTAAGTCAAGGACACAGGACAACACCATTGTTGATGGTGTACAGTGATGACGTCATCTGTTCTATAAGAGGAATCCTTAGCACGATCTTGCGGCTCAGGACACCACAGAGGAGGGTCACTAAGGACAGACCAGAAGAGGACCACACAGGTGCGGTACATGAGAGACTCTGGGAGACAACCAGGTACCCATGTGTTAGACAGACACGACAGTGATACTTGTGTGACAGTGCACACTCCGATGCGCCGACATTGTAGTCACAGCGGTAGGTGAGAGAACCCTTACTGAAGGGCGTCTGCCT
>NW_024582903.1:122936-124691 GCF_018398535.1 Haplochromis burtoni
TGTGTGTGTCTGTGTGTGCGCGTGTGTGTGTGTGTGCCACTGTGTGTGTGCGTGTGTGTGTGACTGTGTGTGACTGTGTGTCTGTGTGTCTGCGTGTGTCTGTGTGCGTGTGCGTGTGTGTGCGTGCGTGACTGTGTGTGCGTGACTGTGTGTGTGTGTCTGCGCCTGTCTGCGTGTGTGTGTGCGTGTGACTGTGTGCGTGTGTGACTGTGTACGTGTGTCTGTCTGTGTGTGCGTGTCACTGTGTGTGTGTCACTGTGTGTGTGTCAGTGTGTGTGTCACTGTGTGTGTGTCACTGTGTGTGTGTCACACACACTGACACACACACAGTGACACACACACATGACATACACACAGTGACACACACACAGGCCTGACACACGTGACAACACACACGACAGTCACACACATGCACCACACACTACACACACTGACACACACACGACAACACACACAGACACAACACGTGACACACACACGACACACACTGTCACACACACACACATCACACAGCACACAGACACACAACACACACACAGACACACACACGTGACACACACACATGACACACACACAATGACACACACATGTGACACACACACAGTGAAACACACGTGACATACACACACTGACACACACACATACACACACACTACACACACACAGTGACACACACACGACATACACACACGACATACACACGACACACACACGACACACACACACACAGACCACACACGTGACACACACGTGACACACACACGTGACACACACACTGACACACAACACTGACACACACACACTGACACACACACATGACACACACACAGTACACACACGACACACACAGCACTACACACACACACGACACACACACACACACACAGTGACACACACAGTACAACACAGACACACACACACATACACACACACACACACACACACACAACACACACACACACACGACACACACGACACACACACACACACACACACGAGACACACACACTGACACACACACTGACATACACACTGTACACACACACAACACACGGACACACACACGGACACACACACGACACACACACGACACATGACACACACAGTGACACACACACACACACACACGTACACACACACACAACACAGTGACACACACACGTACACACACACGGACACACACACAGTGACACACACACGTGACACACACTGACACACACACACACACACACACACACACACATGACACACACACTGACACACACACGTACACACACACGTAAGACACACACACAACACACACACACACACACACACACACACAGTACACACACACTACACACACAGACACACACACGTGACACACACACTACACACACACACACACACACAGACACACACACAGACACACACACACAGACACACACACACGACACACACAGCACACACACACACACACACAGTACACACACGACACACACACACACACACACACATACACACAGACACACACACACGACACACACGCTACACACACACGACACACACACACACACACACACAGAAGACACACACACACAAGAAGACACACACAGACATGACACACACAGACACACACACATGACAACACACACACACACATGACACACACACTGTGACACACACTGAACACACTGACTGACACACACAGTGACACACACACTGACACACAATGTGACCACATAAAACAACTTGACAACACACACATGTGACACA
>NW_024582903.1:124716-189098 GCF_018398535.1 Haplochromis burtoni
AGTGACACCACACAGTGACACACACACAGGACACGTACACACGTGACACACACACACACATCACGCACACAGTGACACACACACACTACACACACACACACACACACAGACACACACAGTACCACACAACACAGTGACACACACAGACCACACACACACACACACACACATACACACACACAGACACACACACACACACACAGACACACACACATGCACACACACACATGACACACACACAGGACACACACAGTGACACACACACAGTGACACACACACAGTGACACACACACTGACACACACACATCACACACACACACACACACACAGTGACACACACACACACATCACAACACAGACACAACACACAGACACACACACACACACACACAGACACACACAGACACACACACAGTGACACACACAGACACACACACTGACACAACACACACAGTGACACACACACACAGTGACACACACACAGTGACACACACACACACTCACACAGCACACACACACACACACACACACACACAGACACGACACACACACGACAGAGTCACACACGACAGCACACACACACACAGACACACACACACAACCACACACACACACACACACACACACTACAGACACACACACAACAACACACACACACACACAGCAGACACACACAGAGTGACACACACACTGACATACACACATACTCACACACACACACACACACACACACACACACAGACACACACACACACACACACACAGTACCACACACACACACACACACACAGACACACACACACAGCACACACACACAGTCACACACACACAGACACACACACAGTGACACACACACAGTGACACACACAGTGACACACACAGTGACACACACACAGTGACACACACACTGACATACGACACAGTGACACTACACACACAGCTACACACACACAGTCACACACACAGACACACACAGACACACACACACACACACACACCCACACACACACACACACAGCACACACACACACAGACACACACACACAGTCACACACACTGACACTACACACACACACACACACACACACACACACAGTGACACACACACACAGACACACACACACACAGACACACACACACACACACGCAACACACACACACCACACACACACACACACGACACACACACACACACAGACACACGCACACAGTGACACACACACAGTCACACACACTCAGTCACACACACGCAGACAGACACGCAGACAGACACGCAGACATGTCAGTGTGTGTGTCAGTGTGTGTATGTCAGTGTGTGTGTCACTGTGTGTATGTCAGTGTGTGTGTCACTGTGTGTGTGTCAGTGTGTATGTCAGTGTGTATGTCAGTGTGTGTGTCAGTGTGTATGTCAGTGTGTGTGTCAGTGTGTATGTCAGTGTGTATGTCAGTGTGTGTGTCACTGTGTGTGTGTGTCACCGTGTGTATGTCAGTGTGTGTGTCACTGTGTGTGTCACTGTGTGTGTATGTCAGTGTGTATGTCAGTGTGTGTGTCACTGTGTGTGTGTGTCACCGTGTGTGTCACTGTGTGTGTGTGTGTGCGCTGACCCTGAGGAAACAGTCGAAGCGTCTCACGTCTCCGCTGATCTCCGACAGATACGACACGAAGCAGAAACCTTTCTCGTAGGTGAACAGGTTCATCAGCGTGCTGGGGTTCACACCTGGAACAGGTCACAGTGATGTCATCTCACCTGTGCGAGTGGACACCACACCTCCATCTGTGTGCGTGTGTGTGTGGGTGGGGGTCACCTGACTCAAACTTGACCTGCAGCCTGCTCACGGGGTTGCTGTCTCCAAGGAGACGCAGCTGTCTGTGGAGGGCGTCCAATCGCACAACAGTCTCCAGGCAGGTGAACGGCTCACCTGAGGGCGACAGGTAACCCGAGGTGACCAAAAGTATGTGGACTGAGGCTGAAGTCGTGTTTACTTTAAAAATCAATAATCAGCTGTTCGTGACTTCAGGTTCAAACACGTAAAACTGAAAATGTTTTAAAATCTCGCCAACAAAAACGTAAATTCTGAAACGGTGAACGCAGCGTTACCGTAGGCCTCCGTGGTGATCCTTCGCTGGGCGTACGTCGCCAGGCCTTCGCTCAGCCACATCTCCTCCCAGGTGGCGTTGGTGACGGCGTTGCCGAACCAGCCGTGGGCGATCTCGTGGATGACGTCAATCAGCAGGAACTCGCTGCTCTCCAGGATGGAGGCGATGATGAACGTGAGGCAGGGGTTCTCCATGGCAACGATGGGGAAGGAGGGAGGGAGGAAGACGATGTCGCACCTGAGGACGAGCCGTGTCAGCGTCGCCGAGGATGTTTTAAAGAAAGTTTGGTCAGAAACTTAGAGGCTCACCTGCCCCACAGGTAAGGTCCAAACAGGTCCTCGGCGACGCCCAGCCAGCGCTCCACGCTGCCCCCTAGCTTCTTCACCGCGCAGGACAACAGGCAAGGCTCCGCCCACACACGACTCCTGAAAGAAGATTGGCCGAAGGTCAAAATGTGTTTCTGCACAGATGTAAATATTTTGTTTATGATCATCTTTGACCTTTAGCTCACGTTTATCTTTCATACTGATTTTAACTGCTTTACATTATTTGAATAACTCGAGCCTCCGAGTGCTGCAGGTTTTAGACGAATCAGCTGATTTAAACGACTAAATGAAAACGTTCCCAGACGCCTGGTGATGAGCTCGTCGTGTGACTCAGGTGTGACCCAGGGTGACCCCTGCAGGACACCGAGGCCTGGAGTGCCCCCCCCCCCGATTTAACATCAGGAATATGAAAAATGATCTGTTTGTTTGCCTAAAATCATTTTTACTGTAACATGTTTCAAACTCACTCGTCGGCAAACACATCGAAATATTTTACATCGAAACAATATTTGGACTCATTTTGATAAATAATGAAAACGTTATTTTACGCGGAGCGACCTCGGCCCGACGTCTACGTGCTGCAGCTCGCCGGCCACCAGCGCCACCAGGTAGGAGGGTACAGGAAACTCCATGGAGAACTGGAAGACGCGGTCCTGTTTGGAGTATGAACTCCGAGACGCACTCATGAGGACCGTCACGCCATCCGGGACCTGCCGAGGAGGACGAGCAGAAACGGCGTGAGTGCAGGTGTTTAAGGAAACGCCTTCTGTCACCGCTCTGATGTTACCTGGGCTCCGTGTGACTCACCCGGACCGTGGCGGTGTACGTGCTCTTGACGGCTGGCGTGTCGAAGCAGGGGAAGAAGGAGCGGTTACACACTGAGTGACCCTGAGTGAAGACCAGAGGACGAACCTGACCGCAGGTGAGCTCCGAGTCCAGCCACCAGATCTGCAGACACACACACACACACACACGGGTCACGCTGTGGTCACCTTCAGCATGCTCACGCTGTACAGACGCCGTGTCGTCTCCTTACCGCCGGCCCGTCCGTGGTGGTGTAGCGGACCGTGATCTGGACCGCCCGGCCTGGTTTCACCGCCGCGGTCGGCAGGCTGATGCTGAGCGACGAGCCGTAGTCGGTGAACGGGTCCACGCGGTACGTGAGGGACACGGGCTCCTGCTGCCCGGCCCCCGGCACCTTACAGTCTATGGAGTGGATCAATAAAGAAGGGTGGGAGTCCAGGATCAGGGAACAGACCCCCGGCTGCACCGGAACCAGGTCCAGAACCAGCCAGCCGCTCATCTCCTTCACTGCAAAGTTCAGCCGCAGGTCCAGGTGGAAGTGACACAGCTGGAAGCTCCTGAAGTTCGATGCGGACGCCACATCCACCAGGGGGCAACGTTGGGATTCCAGACCCAGGCCCACAGAGGGCCGGGCCAAGTCCCCGGAGCACCGGCCCCCGGAGTCCGGCAGGGATTTACGGCAGCAGCACAGCGAGGTGGGCGCCTGGTGGAGCTCTGCCATGGTGAGCTAAAGCTGGGACCAAACCTGCTTAGACCGGAACCAACTGCATGAGACACGAACAAGAACACACCTGTGAGGGTCGGGAACACAGAGCAGAAACCCACCAGGCCCGCCTCAACGCTCAACACCCAGTACCGATGCCAACAGCACCCCAGTTTAACACAGTTTCCCCAAAACTACCTTTAACTCACAGTTTTAGTCCAATTAAAAAGCACATGATCCAATCCAGAGTCTAATCCTAACCACAGTAAACTGACACCCACCAGTGAACCCAGTACACAACTCAGGTACTAACCCAGTTGAACTCAGGACTTGATGCGTAGCCCAGTTTAGCCCAAATAAGTAACTTTAACACAACAAGAGGCTTAGCGTCAAAACTCCATTCAAAACCTCGTTAAAGAAACGTCTAATTTTACGCCTAACAGGACATTAAGCCCCCGGTGAAAACTCATCCTGTGTGTCCCTGGATCCTCGATAAACCCTGAAGTTTGTATTTTTAAATCATTTTAACATTTTATAAACAGTTTAGGGCCAAATGAAAACTTTTAATCCACATCTAAACCCAGCTTTACTGGTCAGCCCCGGCCCACCCCATTCAAAACCTCAATCACACAACATTGAATTTAATAGTCAGTCCGCTGAAGACTGAAAATAAAGCCGAATAAAGGCTTCGCTGAGCGTGGGCTGACCTTCTGCCTGCTTCTCTTAGATTTAAGGAACTGTTTCACGAGTAAACTTTGGCTCTTAGTCCATTTAAACAACATTTAATCAAACTTAGCAAACACTGACAGGCAGTGTTTAACAGCCCTACTTGTTAAACCGGAGTTAAACTTCATATAAACAACAAGTCCAATTAAGTCAGAGACCCGAAAGAGCTCCGACACCCGGGAGACTCTCAAAGCCCAGTTTAAAGCGCAGTTTTAGGGACTCGGAGGAGTTACAGTGGCGGCTAGCAGCGCTGGAAGTTAGCAGCTTTAGCTCGAAGTGAGTGAAAACAGCACTTTAAGGTCAGCGCGTTGAACTGACCTGGTTAGCAGAGCCGGCTAATCAGCGCATTAGCACGGCGCACTGTTGCGGCTTCACGGGGACACATTTAAGTAAAATCCATCGGGACCGCACGGCGGAAGAACCAGGCGGACACCGGCTCCCCGGGAGAGCTCAGCCCGGCTCCTACCCGCAGTCCCGGACACCGAACCCGCGTCCTCCCGGAGGGTCGACGGAGGCTGGAGGTGAGCTGTGAGTCCGAGACCGAGCGGCCACACACGGACACAAAGAGGCAGAGGACACCGGCGGAGACCCGGGGGACAGTCGAGGCTCCGCTCCGGACTAAACAGGAAGTAACAACAGCGGGAAAAAAGTTTATGCAGGCCGATGAGTGGCGCTGTGGAGGCGGGTACACGGAGCGAGAGGGCGGCTCCATCCAGTTACCTGTTCATCCACCCATCAACGTATCAGTCTATTGATTCGTTCCACGACCACGATGCTCCATGTGACACACAATCAACACAGCACTACATAACGTGCAAAGTGTGCAAAAACTGCAACAAACAAAACAAAAAACAGTGCAAAAGAAAAGTGCAACAATGACAGTGGGTTGTGCAAAAGGTAACTTGATGTAATAAGGTGTGTGTGTGTGTGTGTGTGTGTGTGTGTGTGTGTGTGTGTGTGTGTGTGTGTGTGTGTGTGTGTGTGTGTGTGTGTTCAGGAGTCTGATGTTCTGGGGGAAGAACCTGTTCCTCAGTCTGGCAGTGAGGGCCCGGATGCTCCGGTACCTCTTTCCGCAGATGCAGCAGGTGTGACAGGTGTCTGATGGAGGGAAGAGAGGCTCCAGCCTCTCAGCTGCTCTCACTAACAGTTGTAGAGCATTGTGATCCGATACGGTGCCGTTACCATCCAGACAGTGATGCAGCTGCTCAGGACGCTCTCGATAGTCTCTCTGTAGACGGTGGTGAGAATGGATGGAGGGAGATGGGCTTTCCTCAGCTTCCACTGGAAGTAGAGACACTGCTGGGCCTTCTTAGTTATGGAGCTGGTGTTAACCAGGAGAGGTTCTCCACCAGCTGGACACCAAGGAATCTGGTGCTCTTGACGACCTCCACAGAGGATCCATCGATTCAACCATTCATCCACCCATCAACGTATCAGTCTATTCATCCATTTACCAGCCAACACATCAGCTCAGTGGAAGGATCGTGGTTTTCTGGAGTGTTCTGTGCACACTGAGGAGAATGGAAACATTAACATTGAAGCTCCCACACACAGAGCAGTACCTCCACCCTGTGGAAGGCAGACTCAGGAGTCTTCGCCACCACGACGTCCCAGTGTCCTTCAGACCCAGCCACACATGCAGACACAAACTAAAAAACGTAGTGTAGCTGTGCAGCAAGGACAGCTCAGAGCTGTACACTGGAGACACCAAACAGCCACCTCAACAGGACTCAGCTGTTCATCTGCATCTAAAGGTCAAAGGTCAGTCTTTGAGGACGCCAGTGTCCACATGTTGAACTGGAAGACAGACGGTTTGAACGAGGAGTGAAAGAAGCATCTATGGCTGTGTCCCAATCCAGTGACCGCACGCATTTGGAGACCGATTATGTCACAGCGACGCGACGAAGGGTGTCCCAATTCAAAGTGTACTCCAAATGCAGTCAACAAATGTACCGTTCATGTCCCCAAATTTGAAGTGTGGTCCGGTGTAGACTTCGTGGTCCCATATATCCCACAATTCATAGCGCGGTGGTGGGTGTGGATAATTTGTTCGGAAAAAAACGATGGATGCCTGAAGCGGAGCGGCCGAAGAGTAAACTTTCAAAAGTAAGTACTGAATATTATGTCACTTATTTATGTGCAAATGTTTAATAATGAAGAACATTAAAACATTACTGTTGGCCACATTTCGGCAAAGTTATGTGACATTAGTGATGTTTGTACTAACTTGGTTTTAAAGCCTTTACTTTAAAATATACGCCGTTCAATAGTCGACCTTAATCTTACAGAGAATGTGATGATTTATGGATAATTAAAGTCAGTCATATATCCACAAACACAACAGGCTGAAAGTCAGTGATGCTGCTCGGTTTGCAGTCCTGAATATCACGGCACAAGCAGGATCCACTGCACTGTTAATGTTAGCTGTGTTATATTGCTGCCTCTGTTCGGTGGTGTCGAGCCAAACGACTTTAACGTGTGTTTGAACGAGCTGACGGTTCACTCGTTAAGCTGAAAGAAAGATGCTTTAATCACAGCAGTCACACATGTGTCCACTGCACCATCTGGGAACTCTTCTTGTTTACACTCGTAATAACACAAACACTAAATCCTGCTTCTCTGTGCTGTTGTGTAGCAGTGTGTACACCTGAGACTGTCACCTGTCTGTCTGTCCTGCACTCTCTCTCTGTTTCTTTCTCTCTGATTGTGGAATAAAAGTATGAACATGTGTTTATAAGTTACACTTGTGTTTGAATCCTGCAGCTTATCACACATTTGATTTCCATGTGTGACGACTGCAAGTGTCCAGAGTGAGGACAGACTGAGGGACCCACTGCTGCACATCATCTGTGAGGCTTTGCAGCCCTGATGATCCACCAGGACAAACTCAGCAGTGTGTGAGGAAGAGGAGGAGGAAGAGCCAGCAGCAGCTGACAGATGGAGAGAATAGACAGACTGTTCCCTGTTTGTGAAGGACTGCTAGGAAAGTTTAACATAACTGTCTGTGCTGAATCAGTCTTATTAGGTAATGTTCAAATAATGTGATCATCCCAGTGTTTTCAGTGTGGGAGATCAAGTACTCAGGGCCTTCAAGTTACACACTATGAAAGGCAGCAACAAGTTTAATGTTCAGAAACCTAAAGTCTGTATCAGCAGCAGAATGGAGCTAAAATAAATGTTGGTTCCAGTTCTATGAAGCTTTGAGTATTTTGGATCAGTAGCTGCTGTGTTTGTTGCATCATATTGCTGTAACTGTTTATATGCTTTATATATTCTGAGCTAAGTTGATCTATAGTGTTACATCATATTCTATAAGGATGTTATGTGTTTGTTACTTTCTGCCCAGTTTGACCCATTTAGCAGAAGCGTGCGGTCGCTGGATTGGGACACAGCCTATGTCCACTGTGAACGACCATCTTTGAATAGAGGGCGGGGCTTACCACACCAACTGTCTCCCAGGGCTTTGGAGAGGGCGTGACCACCGAGGCGCCATTTTAGCAGGCCAAACAAAGGGCTAGAGGAGTGCAAGCATCAGTAATGGTTCGTCCTTGCTGTGTTGTCAGTTGTTAGATCGGACGATCGGGAAGGGAATAAGCTGGAAAACGGGCTCTCTTTTTACTCTTTCCCCACCTGGAAGCATCACGAGGGAGCTCATGTATCGGGTGTTACCAAAAGAAGGCGTCTAGCCTGGATAGCAGCTGTGAGACGGCTGATATCCAGTTCGCTACCATCCCCAGATATCTATTGGTGCTACAGACATTTTCATTCAGGTAAGATCCAAATAAGTTCATATTACTCTTTATAGCCTATTAGTTTTATTTTCAATGCGCTCTGAGGTCATAGCAAATTAGAACAAACATCCTAATGAGTGATTTTGTAGATAAATGTTCTATTTATAGAGTTGCTAATTGTTTTTCATTATTGCAGCAAACCAGCCTATGAAATGGATGAAACACATCCTGACTGGATTCCAGCGCTACACATGGGGCACTACGAAATCCCTGCTTCAAACTACATGCTACATACCACCATGCCAATCAGATTACTTCTTCCATGTGAGGGTGAACATGTGCCCCAGTGTGGTAGTAAAACCAGGGAAAAATACTACGGTGGCTGGGAAGTGCAAATCACATTTAAAACATCAACAACAAAATAACATTTCCGAAAACATTTTAACAAGTCTGCAACAAATTAACAAGTGGCTCTTGACAGAAAGGGATTGTCTGAAATACCGGAAGTGACTCAACGATTAGGCTTACTCCATATTTGTAGTATGGAAAAGTGATTTGTAGTCAGCTAAGCGAGGGCTTTTCAGAGAAGTAGTGTTCAGTTAATGTTTGAAGAGATTTTACAAAAGAGTATGGGTGAGATAATGATGTTCAGATTTTTAAATGTCACGGGGATTTTCTTAAGAAAATATCCAGACCTTAAAACCGTCATGGTCCACACTCCAGCCCAGCAGGTGGCAGTAAAGTGCCTTTAAATTAGCGGCAGAAGAATAAGCAGCAGCTAAACGCGGGATGTCAACAAACGTCGAGAAAGTAACTCCTCATTGCGCTTCGTTGTTACCCTGAAGGTGCTCGCTGCACTAAAAATAGCTGGAAAATGTTTTGCCCGTTTTGTGGCGTTAGCTTCAGCCTCTTCACTCCTTTTTGTGCTTCCTGTGGACGGTCTCTGGAGCTTTTGCGGGACACAGACCAGGCTGAAGGATCAGACACCTCAGGGACATCAAAACAGACAGAAACTTCTGAACAAAGTCATTTTGATATATGAATCACTTTTTGTTCTCTTCATACAGTCTATGCTATTGCAGTTAAATGGCACGTTTATTTACCATGTTGGCTCTGGTTTTGTATGACGGACATGTTTGTTCTGGTTGAATGAAAAAGGTTTAACATCAAAACGGGGTTATAAGCACTCTCCATTACTAAACGTAGAAGAGAATACAGGATAAGCAAACATAAAAAGAAACCATAACAAAAACCTTGTTCATGACCTGTGCAGCATGTTAACACTATTGGAAGTAAAAATAACTTCAACTCCAATTTTGAAAACACAACTTTCTTTTTTTTATTTTTTAAATAAAGCTCTGACTTGTATTCTGAGTCTGTGGTCTGGGAGAGAGTCTGTAACTCTGTCTGCAAAATACAGTAAATAATGACCAATGTTGGCCAATTAATTATGTAGTTACTTCTTCAAAAAAGTAACTGAGTTATGCAAACAAAGTGTTTTGCAGCTTTTACCTAAAAATGCAGCCAAGGTGTTTTTAAACAAACATTTCAAACTATTCACAGAACAATCAGCTGTTCTGCATCAAATCTGATGCCACACAAATTATTTGTGCCGCTCCACAAATAATTTCTGTCCACTATGAGATGAAGGAGAACAACAGCCTGATACCTGCAGGCCTGACAGCAGCAGATGTGTCACAGCTGTAACACCTGTAACACTCAGCAGGCGCCTCATTATTCTGACACACAACAACACAACTATTGACTACACACTCACTACACACTGACTACATAAGATTTGCACTGAACGTCACAAATCTCTCACATCTCAAAACACGCCATCACTCTTAGAACTTCCCCCTCCCTAAACTAAATGCCATGTTGCCATATCATTTTTTGATTGGTCCACATGGTACATTTTTCCACCAATAGGAAAGGTGGGGGGAGGTTTGTTTTTGTTTTTGCTCACAGGCTTTCGAGCGTTTTCCTTATAAAACGCCGTTTTTACCGTTTCTTCCTCGCAGTAAATATAAACAACGACAGTATTCAGGAAGAAAAACAAACATTGCAGATATTTTATCATAACTCTGGTTTTACGTAATGGCCGTATTTATATAGCGCTTTACTAGGCCCTAAGCCGGGGCTCGAACCGGCAACCTTCCGATTACAAGACGAACTACAAGGCCACGATCGCCCAACGTGGCCGATCAACACAATTTAAAAACTGGTATAAAGTCCACACTTTTTCCGTCAATTGTTCCGTCTGTCCTGCTCACATCTCCAATGGACTTCTTTAAGTTGCTTGAAGACGTTTCACCTCTCATCCGAGAAGCTTCTTCAGTTCTAAGGTCAAATGGTGGAGAGTCCCAGATATAAACCTAGTGGGAGTTTCCCCCCACAGAGGGACAAAAGGACCCCCTGATGATCCTCTAATCGCCTGAGCCAAGGTGTGAAACTGGGTGTGGGTCCCAATCAGCCAGAGTTTCGGGTGAGTTCATTGTGAAACCTGGCCCCACCTTATCATGGATTTCCTGAGGTCAGATGGCCCAGGATGTGAGTGGGCGTTAAGGCGTCTGGGAAGGGATCTCAAAACTGGATTATAGATGGCAGAGAGTTGGTGTCATAAACCCCGCCTCTGTTCAAAGATGGTCGCTCACAGTGGACATAGATGCTTCTTTCACTCCTCTTTCAAACCATCTGTCCTCTCTGTCCAAAATGTGAACATTGGCATCCTCGAAAGAGTGACCTTTGACCTTTAGATGCAGATGGACTGCTGAGTCTTGTCCTGTGGAGGTGGCTCTTCTGATGTTGTGCCATGCGCTTGTGAAGTGGCTGTTTGGTCTCTCCAATGTAGAGGTCTGGGCATTCCTCGCTGCACTGTACAGCATACACCACATTGTTAAGTCTGTGTTTTGGCGTTTTGTCTTTCGGGTGAACCAGTTTCTTGTCTGAGTGTGTTGCTGGGTCTGAAATACACCGGGATGTCATGCTTGGAGAAAACTCTCCTGAGTTTTTCTGATACACCGGCTACATAGGGGATGACAATGTTGTTGCGTCTGTCCTTCTTATCCTCCCTCGCTGGTGTCTGGTCTTCTTTTCTGTGCCTCTTTGCTGACTTTAAGAACGCCCATTTAGGATAGCCGCACGTTTTGAGTGCTTCCTTTACATGTGTGTGTTCCTTCTTTTTCTCCTTCAGGCTTAGAGGGAACATGTTCTGCCCGGTGGTGTAGGGTCCTATTACTCCAAGTTTGTGTTCCAGAGGGTGATGGGAGTCAAAGAGGAGGTACTGGTCCGTGTGTGTGGGCTTCCGGTAAACTTCGATGTTGAGGTTGCCGTTCTCTTCAATGTGCACGGCAGCAGTCCAGGAAAGGCAAACAGTCGTCCTTTGTGTCTTCCCTGGTGAACTTGATGTTTTTATCCACAGCGTTAATGTGCGCAGTGAAGGATTCCACTTCTTGTGTCTTGATTTTGACCCAGGTGTCGTCCTACATATCTGTACCAGTGGCTGGGTACTCTTCCTTTGAAAGAGCCAAGAGCCTTCCTTTCCACTTCCTCCATGTAAAGGTTGGCTACAATAGGTGACACGGGGGAGCCCATGGCACAGCCATGTTTTTGTCTGTAGAAGCCTTCGTTGTATTTGAAAGTATGTAGTGGTGAGGCAGAGGTCTAACAGTGTGCAGATCTGATCGGGTGTGAAGTTGGTCCTGTCCTCCAAGGAGCTGTCTTCTTGTAGTCGTTTTCTGACAGTCTCCACGGCCTCCGTGGTGGGTATGCAAGTGAAGAGAGAGACTACATCAAAGGACACCATGGTTTCATCTGGATCCAGGGTAAGTTTCTGGACCTTGTCGGTGAAGTCGGTGGAGTTCTTGGATGTGGTTTAAAAGTTTGTGGGGTGGAGATTCCCGCTCGAGAGGCGTGCATAGAGTGGTACGCAAGGTGTTTTTAGCCAATGTTGTTAAGTGGCTCCGAGTGTGCGAATATGCATAGCATGCAGCATTGATTTAGGGTCTGAGTGGGACCGGCTTTCGATTTTTCTCATTGTTGGGAGGTGCTTAGGAAGTCCATAAATGCAGGGTGATGGGCATCCCTTCTTGGTAATAGGCAGTGTATATGTTACGTGGTCGATGATTTTGTCCTTCTCAAGGTCTTGAAGGCAAGCTATAACTTTCTTTTTGTAGCTGCTTGTGGGGTCTCGCTTTGAGGCTTCGTAGGTAGTTTTCACACCTTGGCTCATGTGATTTATTTATATTATTTAAATTTTTACTTTTTAATTATTTTACCTGCATTTTTTAATCACTCTTATATTTAAATGTTCATTTGCTTTTTTATCTAGGGATTGAGAGTAACGTAGTTTCTATTCTCTGTATGTCCTGTACATGTGGCAGAATTGACAATAAAGTTGACTTGACTTGACTTGATTAGTTAGAGGATCATCAGGGGGTCCCTTTGTCCTTTTGTTACTCCCACAGAGCTTAAATCTGGGACTCTCCACCATTTGACCTTAGAACTGAAGAAGCTTCTCGGATGAGAGGTGAAACGTCTTCAAGCAACTTAAAGAAGTCCAGACGCTTTTCTTTCCAACCTCCTTAGACTACGATGACCTGGATGACTGAGAACCTTCACAGACATATATACGAATGTGAATCGCATCATTGGCTGGACTTTGGGATAAGGTGGCATCGTTCTGATCCCATACGGGAGCAGCCAGTCACTTACTGACTAACACTGCAGAACAGGATTGTTAAAGTTTTAATTTTGATTTCAATTTAGGGTAGATCTTTTTCTGTGCGCAATGGCGGACACGCACAGCTTAGAGGGAACATTGCTGTTAGCTGATGCTATTTGAACACGTATACCTTTCTGTCATTTAACATGGACATCTCAACATCCACAGTATTTCTGTGTCACACTACAAATATATTGGTGTGGATCCAAAGTTACTCAGCAGCTGACTGGAGGAGAGCCGTGTGCTGTGACTTTTGAGATCAGTTCTCACCACTATATCCCTGCAATTGTTACTTTCCACAAAAATTAGCTAACACAATGAAACACACCTTTCAGCTGTTCATGTGTTTTCAAACCAGGTTTTTGGGTTTTTCCTGTCTGTAATGCACACAAAGGTGGGAACGTTTTTCATGTTTGACGTTTATTTTTTCCAAAGGAATAATAAACACAGTTCAGCGGGCTGCATACTGAACTTGATGGATACAACCAAAGTACCGATACTAGCGTTGGTATCGATACCATCCATATTTGGATCGATCCATACACCTCTATCCTCTCGAGCTCTCTGCCGAGCCAATCAACACCTCTTCCGTGATGTACGCTCTTCTTCCTTCATCTCTCTGACTGTGGCACTTTTTCCTGAACTGAAAGTGTCAGCTAAGCTCACGAACCCAGCTCGAGGCAGACTGCTCTGCTATTTATCGTTAACCACGTCTTTATGGTTCAGTCTCGCGCCGACTGAACCATGAGGCAGGGCGAGTCCGACTGTGCTATGTGTTCATGAAAGATGATGTTCGGGTGAAAATCGATGACGGCCCCGATCCTCTCAGAGCTTTGAGTGTTTGATGTGAGGTTTCAGTGTATTCTTGATTTCTCAGTATGTTGTTGATTCCCATTATTTATGTGTCTGCTATCCCCACAAGCTGCATGTCTTTGGACGGTGGGAGGAAGCCGGAGTACCCGGAGAGAACCCACGCAAACACGGGGAGAACATGCAAACTCCACACAGAAAGACCCCAGCCTGATGTTGGAATTGAACTCAGGACCTTCTTGCTGTGCGGCAACAGTGCTAACCACCGTGCTACCGTGCTGCCCCATTATTCTTATTATTAATGAACTCCCCGTGTTTGCGTGGGTTCCCTCCGGGTACTCCGGCTTCCTCCCACCGTCCAAAGACATGCAGCTTGTGGGGATAGGTTAATTGGATAATCCAAATTGCCACTAGGTGTGATGTGCGAGTGAATGTGAGTGTGAATGGTTGTCTGTCCCTGTGTGTTGGCCCTGCGACAGACTGGCGACCTGTCCAGGGTGTACCCCGCCTCTCGCCCTATGACAGCTGGGATAGGCTCCAGCGCCCCCCGCGACCCTGAAAAGGACAAGCGGAAGCAAATGGATGGATGGATGGATGTGTCTGCTATATTTTGTGAGTCTCGTCTTATTTTTGTAGTCTGTATGCTTCTGTGTTACGGTCCTTTCTCCATGTTTAGTCAGTAACTTCCTGTTTTATTTTGACAATCTCGTGTCTGGCCTTAGTTTTAGACCTGTAATAGATCCTGCACTGTGTGACCACGACGGGCAGGTAACGTGTCTTTAAACATGGTCAGACTGTGAGCCACAGAGAATTAAACCAGCTCTGAAAGAAAAAGGAGATCCAGTGTCATACCTAATAAAGTGACCAGTACAGGCCTTCATTTCATCTGTGGTTTAAAAGAAGCTGATTCAGCTCCGCCCCCTTCAAGACAGTGTTCCTCTGATTGGCTGCTGCTCATAAACAGAAGGTCTGTCCTACTGCAGGTGGGTGGAGCCTCTTTGTGACAATATCCAGATCCAAGAGTAGAAAAACCTGTGAGGTAAGTTTCCAGAGGAGCTTTAACTCGTTACAAACTTCAAACGTGAACATCGAGCAGTGACCACACGACAGGAAGTAAGGAGGACAGGTGGAGTTAAAGTCAGTAGTTTATTTATAGGAACAGCTACAGAGACACGCTGACGTGTGCACAGCCCGAGCTCGAGCCCCGCACACTGCAGTCAGCATCGGTTTCTCGCTTTCACATTAAACAAAGACATTTAAGAGAAAAAGAAACTCCATAAACGGAGGAAACAGAAACATCAGGATTAATAAATCGCTGTTTTCATGTGCGTGGGCGCTTCCTGCGTGGTCTGCAGTAAATGTCATGATGTCTAATCACGGAGCCACCGACACGAAGCCTGAGCGCAGCCGCTACACAAACACAAAGCGGCTGCGCTATGAGATTAAAAGCGGCATTTTTCACTGATATCAAACAAGTTACAGAATCATTAACAGTCCAACCGGACTAATATGTACTTACTGTGCTTCTCCTCTAGAGGGCAGCACAGGCTTCACTTACGAACTAACAATCAAATCTACACAAACGTGCAAAAAAGAGACTATAAAAATGTAGAGAAGCTCACGTGTGTCAGGTTAGAATAAAAACAGTCCTCTTTACATTCTGAACAAATTCATAAATAGCTGATCAGCTTCTGGATCAAAGGAAACCGCAGTCGAGGCGAAACAACATCGATAAAAACAACAAAGAAGATTAAAGTACAGCGTCCTTTAGCCCCGCCCACCAGACAACGTGACAGATGTTTGAAGCACTTCAGTGAGCACAGACCTGCTTCGCATCAGGTCATAAAAACGACGGTCACATGATTCGAGAGAAGAACGTCGCAAAAAAGCAACAGTAAGTCAGAGCGACTCCTGCGAGCGCCACCCTGAGGTCAGTTACAGTACAGCAGCTTCTTCGTCCTCATCCTCGCACCGAGATCTTGTTCTCCACGGCTGCCAGCATCGAACACAGCCGTGAGTTCTCATTGGCCAGCAGCTTGGACGGCTCGTCGAACTCCACCACCTGGACCAATTAGAGACAGGGAGGCAGAGCAGGTGAGAGTGTTAGCGGAGCTCGACAACACTTCAAACACAGAGACCAGATCTTCTGTGTCAGCATACGCGACACGAGCTCGTCCACACACTTATGGTCACGCGTGTGTCACTGCTCAGTGCGAGGCGTTGTCTTGGACGCAGCTCCCGGGGCTGAAAATGAACACCTGAAACCTGCACTCTCTAAAACGGACACCAGGGGGCCATACCTGTCTGTTTACAGAGGTGTGTGTTATGTCTGTTTTTTCTCTTTTACAGGAAACAAAGTTTCGATTTTGGGGTTTTATACCGCTTGTTACTTTGATTACTAATGACACAGGTGTCTAATTTATTCTAGTGTTCCATATTTCAGGGAAATAGTTCCATTCCAAACCACTCTGAGCTCCGCCTCTCACCATCTGTGCGACTTTAACGTCACAGTTTTTATTTTCATCATTTAAAGAAACAAAAACCTTCAAACTAACATGTGACTGAAGCTTCAACGTGTTTACACTGATCTGCTCACACACAACCAGCTATTGGCCATACCTGCCCCTGGTTGAGCACCATGATGCGGTCGGAGGCCAGGACAGTGTGGAGGCGGTGAGCAATAGTCAGCGTGGTGCAGTGGTGGAACGAGCTCCTGATGGTCTCCTGGATCAGAGCATCCATCTCGGCATCCATGGCCGCGGTCGCCTCATCCAGGATCAGTACCTGAGAGAAGAACGAACCGATCAGAGACAGAGGACAGGCCAGGGGCGGAGCCACTCTGACCTCTCAGGTTCTCACCTTGCACCGTCTCAGCAGCGCACGGGCCATGCACAGCAGCTGACGTTCCCCCACCGAGAAGTTTTCTCCGTTCTCCACCACCTCCGACTCCAGCTTCAGGGGCAGCTGGGACACCTGAGGGGCACATGACGGTCATATAATGTCAGTGTTACAAACACTTGTTGCTGAAGAAGAAGAACGGCGTGTGGTACACAGTAAGCAGCGTGACACTCACACACTCCTTCATGTGACTCCTCTCCAGGGCGTCCCAGATCTTCTCCTCGCTGTACTGGTTAAACGGGTCCAGGTTGGACCTGAAACACACACACACAGTCTGAGTGTGACACCTCCTCACGGGCCTGAAGTGCCTCAGGTGCTCTCAGGTGCTCGTACCTGACGGTGCCGCTGAACAGCACCGGGTCCTGAGGGATGATGGACAGTTTGCTGCGAAGGTCGGCCAACCCGATGTCACTGATGTCCACGCCGTCGATCAGAATGGAGCCGCCACAGCACTCCACCAGCCGGAACAAGGCCACGCCCAGAGACGACTTACCTGAAGAAACACGGCAAGCATCAGCACACCGCCTTCTACAGGCAGGGAGAGGAACTACACACACACTCACAAACACACACACACTCTCTCTCTTTCGGGTCCGACCTGATCCGGTTCTGCCCACGATGCCGACCTTCTCCTTGGGTCGGATGGTGCAGGAGATCTTGTTGAGGACCAGAGGGAGGTTCTCCTGGTACCTCATCTCCACGTCCTTCATCACCAGTTCCCCTTCCTGCGGCCAGTCGGGCAGAGGGGCTCGACCTTTGACCCTGGCTGGCGCCTCCTGGGACAGGGACTGAGACACAGACGGCACATCAGAACCAGAATCCGACAAAGCCAGGAGATGCAGGTTAGAGGTACCGCCGGTGCAGCAGCTTCGTTTCAGATCCTGTCAAAAAACTACGAGTGCTTTTAATTTGGAGGAGTTTTAATCTGACAGGAACCAAAACTGAGCAGAACTGGACCGAGTGTAGAACGACCCAGCGAGGGGCAACAGTACCTGGATGTAGTGATGGATTCGTTCGACGGAGGTGAAGCGAGCTTCGGTCTCAGAGGCCAGGCGCACAGTGAACTGGAACAGACCTGTTAACTGACACATGATCCTCCACTCAGTGTTACTTCATTTCAAATACAGCACAGTTTCACAACAGCAACATCTCACAGAGCATCACACTGCAATCCTCAGCAAGGAGCACCTGGTGACAGTGGGGAGGAAGAAACCTGCATTGGATTGACTGTCCATGAGCAGCGAGGTCAAAAATACCCGTTTACCTTAAAGGTCCTAAAATCGACCAAGTATCCATGTCAATGTCACACACGGGCTGCTGTTAGCTGTCTGTAGCTTTAAATCAGCCAATGAAGCAGCCAGCGGGAGCAGAGTGGCTCACTCTGCACGCTGTCGCAGGTCATTATAACTGTAGAGAGAGAGAGAGCGCTCCACGGAGGTCTCGCCTCATAGGATGAGGATGATCCTGAGGAAGGTGGATCAGCTGAGAGCCGTGGAATAGAAGAATGGCTCGGTTCACTGCATTGGAGGGAGTATTTACAGCAGTGGCGGTCATGGAGCCTCGCAGCAGTTACCAATGTTAGCTGCACAACAGAGCTACAGCAGCACAAAAGACTGTGTGTTATCAGCACACATCCAGCTGCCCGATTAGCACTCGCAGGAACTCGGTGAAGGCTACACGACCCACTGATGACCCGAATTCGGAACCCACGGCGACAGGACTCTGGATCAGCCCAAAACCACACAGGCAGAGCTTGTTAATGTGCTGAAGGCATCTGGGTCCACAGCCACCAAGAACACCATCGCTAACACACAGACAACATCCTAATGACTCAGAGAACCTTGGGAGAAAGTGTTGCTGTCAGATGATCAGACCTTCCCCACAGTCGGGCACGGAGGTGGCAGCATTCTTTGCTACAGAGCTGATGAGCCACGTACCGTCAGCGTTGGGGAGTAAAGGGAATACATGTACCGCCATTACGTATTTAAAATACAAAATATGAGTAACTGTATTCCGTCACACTTACCGTTTAAAAGGTGGTATTTAGAATACAGTTACTTTGCTGAAATAAATGGATTATACAGCGGTCTTTTCCTGTTTCATATGTTGGGCTGTCCCCTTTCTATTTTTGGTAATTGCACGTCGGTGGAAACCCAAACAAAACACTCACTAAGAGGCTCTAATATGAACGCAACAGGCAGAGTGTTACAGGCATCACCCTAAAGAATGTAGCCTCATGTAGCCCAGCTGTAAGTAAGTGTTGGGATTAAATAATTTGCAGTATCAATAATGCTATACTTTTTTATTAATAAGTGTTATAAAGTTATATAGTGTAGTATTAAGTGGACACAGCCCTGAAAAATAAAGGCATGAGACCATGTGCTCTTGGGAAGTAGAGAGCTGTAGACTCTCGCTCACGCTTGCCTGGGAAAATGTAGATAAGAGGGGACCATCTCTAGTGGAAAGTTACTGAGACACTGTTGTTTAGACTAGAATGAGAGAGCTTCTGTAATCAGACTGTCAGGGGCGCACCACCATTTTGAAATCCGCGGCAACGTGTCATGCAGGACGCATCTCCCCTCTAGAAGTAATGTGAAGAGAAATAAAGTTAAATGGTCTACTGAGCAGTGTTTTGTCTTCCATCGGATGCCTCTGAGGAATCAAAAAGAACTCGGTGAAGTGTTGATATTGACTACTGGGGGCTCGTCCGGGATTCCAATACGAGGCTAAGGAGGATGGATTGGGCGCAGTCTGGGGACTCAACCAGCGAAGCGAACAGAGACCAAATTGTATTCAAACTGAGCCACACTTATGGAGCTCCACGATTCTCTTCCTGGTGTTTGGTTGACATCTCCTGATGTTCCTATTTCACAGAAACAGCCTCTGTGTTTTGCCTTATATGCATCCACAGCTGTGCCACCCTCACATGGACTCTACTAACCAATCAGAAGCTTCTTTGTGTTAGAACGGCCCAGTCAAAGTGGCTGACTTCACTCAGTGATATGCAGATCAAATAATTATTTCCCTCACAGTGTTTAAACTGAGCTCTCACGTTTCTCTCACTGAAGCTGCAGGTTTCCGTGGTCTGGTTTGTGCTTCAGCACATCAGCTTCAGTCGAACCAGCCGTGAGCACAGCGCCAACAGTGCAGCTGGCTGTCTTCACAGAGCGCTCTCTGACAGCAGCTTAGCATCGATCTCGACTCTAACTGTGGGTCATTTTCATGACCCGGACGACCGTTAGACATTACTCCACTGGGGACCAGTAACGCCGTCGCATCACATCTGCAAAGGTTTAAATGTTAAAGTTACCTGGACGGCGTAGGAGATGGCGAGGCCGGCGTAGGCAGGGGAGATCTTTCCATGCATCACAACCATCATCAGAGCTGTGATGCTGATCAGAGCCACACTGATGATATCCAGGCGCACAGCCAGCCACCGCATCGCACAGCTGAAGAGGTAGAACGGGGCCTGGTTCTGGTCCAGCAACACCTGGTACCTGGAAACAACAGCACACAGTCAGCGGTCAGAACTACATCCTGGACGTCGGAGCGGGTCATTCGGTCCGACCCAGACCTGTGCAGGAAGTCACGGCCTCGATCATAGGCCTGCAGCGTGGCCAGGCCGTGGATGCTGGAGGTGATGTGGGACATGAAGGGAGACATCGTCACATTGTCCAGCCGCTTCAGCTCTCGTATGAAGACCCTGGAGATGCTGTGGAGCACCACAAAGAGCAGGACCAGAGGACCCACCGCCACCAGGAACCACGGGAAAACACAGCTGATCACGCCCAGGCAGAAGAAGACCAGGATCACGTTCTGGATGAACATCTCCGCTTGGAACGGCAGACGAGTGTCGACTAGATGGAAACAGAGGAGACGGGACTCGGTTAGACCCTGGACCTGAACGGCAGCTCAGACCCTCCAGTCCCACCGTCACCTTCATCCATGTCCTTGGAGAAGCGGTTGAGGAGCCGTCCCGTGGGAGTCGTGTCAAAGAACTTCATGGGGCAGCGCAGGATCTTATGGAAGAGCTCGTCATGCAGCTTAGAGGAAGCTCGCAGGGTTCCCTGAGGAGAGACCACAAACACCACGCTGTAACAACAGGCTCGCTGTAACCACGGTAACCAGTATTTTACAAGCAGGCTGAGAGCAACTGCAGCAACAGGCCGGAGGGGACCTGGGCTGAACTCTGACCTTGACAAAGGCGACCCCTCTGATGAGTTTGAAGAGCAACATGACTCCCATGGAGGAGGCGTAAATGGCGGCATATTGTTGCATCATGGGATTATCTCTCATGCTGATACTCACCACTGAACTGTTGCCAAGGGTTACCGTGGTGTTCTGGGAAAAACGGAGAAAGAGGAGTCAGAGGGAGAGCAGGGAACAGGAGGAGACGAGAGGCGGAGAGCAGAGAGGAGGAGACGCACCCCGCTGCCCTGATTGATCCAGTAACTGAGCCACCAATGGCAGAAGGCAGAGCTTCCCACATTCAGGACAAACAGGGCCACGATCAGCAGGCAGGAGGCGGAGCCACCACATGCTGACATGTACACCTGGAACACAGGCCACACCACAGCCCCGTACTGCTGCTCCTCCCCTTTAGGGTCACATGAACAGGAAATGGGACAGAAACAGAGACAGAAGGTCCCTCGTTTAATTTACCTGAATGCTGTGCTCTCTGTCACTACGAAACTTTCAATAGAGCGGATTAAAAAATCCTACCGTTGTCCTTGACGACCGGGATGTTCTTCTTCAGTGATCCTGGTTTAGCGTCCGCTGGTTTCCTCTGAGAGCTGCCATTCTTCCTGCTCGGAGCCTGAAACAGGTGAGACAGAGACAGAGACATGTGAGCTGCAGTCAGGTGAGACAGAGACAGCTGAAATACAGGTGAGACAGGTGAGATACAGACAAGTGAGAAAGACAGGTGAGACAGAGGCAGGTGAGATACAGACAGGTGAGACAGAGACATTTGAGATACAGACAGGTGAGACAGAGACATTTGAGATACAGACAGGTGAGAAAGACAGGTAAGATGCAGACAGGTGAGACAGAGACATTTGAGATACAGACAGGTGAGACAGGTGAGATACAGACAGGTGAGACACAGACAGGTAAGAAAGACAGGTTAGATACAGACTACAGACAGGTGAGAAAGACAGGTGAGAGGCAGACAGGTGAGACAGAGACAGGTGAGACAGAGACATTTGAGATACAGACAGGTGAGACAGGTGAGATACAGACAGGTGAGAAAGACAGGTTAGATACAGACAGGTGAGACAGAGACAGGTGAGACAGAGACATTTGAGATACAGACAGGTGAGACAGGTGAGATACAGACAGGTGAGAAAGACAGGTTAGATACAGACTACAGACAGGTGAGATACAGACAGGTGAGATACAGACAGGTGAGATGCAGACAGGTGAGACAGAGACATGTGAGATACAAACAGATAAGACAGGTGAGACAGAGACAGGTGAGATACAAACAGATAAGACAGGTGAGACACAAACAGATAAGACAGGTGAGACAGAGACAGGTGAGATACAGGCAGGTACCTCAATGTGTGGTTTGTCTCCGAGCAGGAAGAGGTTAAACATGGCGGCATAGTCTCCACTGAGTTTCATCAGGTTGTCATGGTTACCCTGCTCCACGATACTCCCCTCTCTCATCAAGATGACATCATCACAGTCCACCAGATACTGCCCACCGCCACACACACACACACACACACACAGGTCATCTCCATGGTAACCACCTGCAGAAAAGCTCAGTGGTGGCGAGGGTGCTCACCTGTAGCTGGTGGGTGACGAAGATGACGGTTTTGTGGCGAAGCTGCTTCCTTATGGCGTTGTGGAAGATGTGGCTGGCCACATGGGTGTCGAGGGCGCTCAGCGGGTCGTCCAGGATGTAAACATCCCGGTCACTGTAGAGGGCGCGGGCCAAGCTGATTCGCTGCCGCTGCCCACCACTCAGGTTGGCGCCACGCTCTCCGATCTGATTGGAGGAAAACAGCAACATAAAACGACGCATCCAGAGCCTTCTATCTACACACAGGTACACAGGAAGTGATGTCACCTCTGTGAGGTCAGCGCTGGGCAGAAGAGCGAGGTCGGTTCTGAGGCAGCAGGCGCTGATGACAGACTGAAATCTGCAGAGAGGGGGCGGAGTTAGTGTGGAACAACAGAAGGGCTTCTGTTGACTGGGTGATGTCACTTCCTGTTTGGCGTCCAGCTCAGTGTGTCAGTGTGTGATGTGCAGGTGTCTCTGCCTCACCTGTCCTCCTGATACTCCAGCCCAAAAAGGATGTTGTCTCTGAGCGTGGCGTTCAGGATCCAGGCCTGCTGGGCCACGTACGCCAGCCTTCCTTTGACCGCCACGCTGCCCTCCAGCACCGTCATCTGCCAACACATCAATGTTTAATAATGGACCGATAATGGCCAACAACCAACACTGATCACCATGGCAACAGCAGGGAAAGGAGACATCACCTGTCCCAAGATGGCTGAAACCAGCGAGGTTTTTCCACTGCCGACACTTCCACAGACGCCGAGCAGCTTCCCCTGAGCAGACAGACAGGTGTGAGTGATGTCCCACCCCCACTCAGGCTCAGATACTACTAATGCCACGCCCCCACTCGGGCTAAGGTGTGACTGATTGGTGGATACCTGCTGGATGCTCAGGTTTATGTTGTGCAGCGTGCTCTGCAGGCGCTGAGGGATGGAGGGGGTGGGCAGCAATGGAGGACACGCCTCCCCCTCTTCCTCCTCCTCCGGACTTCTCTCCTCTCCTCCTTCTCTTCCTCTCAGCAGGGAGTCCTTCACCTCCTCCTCGTCCTGCTCCTGGATGACGGCCGAGTCTCTGCACCTGGACACCAGCAAACACACACCTGAGTGCATCAGCGATCAGGGCAGATCAATACAGCTGATCAACACGAGCTCATGGGTTTACTTTTCTCTCTGTCGGTGTCTGCTGGCCCCTCCCACACTTGGACTGGGCTGAGCGCTCTGTCCGCCTCCTTCCCACGCCAGACTGGCACCGCTAATCTCCACGGCAACCTGAGGGTTGACAGGCAGCGCTCGGACTCCATCGACCTCAGGCAACAGGAAGAGACTCTGAGGAAGGAGGGCAGGGCATAGATGAGATCAGGAGGCACAGGTGTGTGCAGGTGTTCCTGTGAACGTGCAGTACGCAGGTGTAAGTGCACAAAGTCAATAACCAACCTTGAATCTTTCCACAGCAACGGAGGCCTCGGACAGCGACTTGACAGAAAATGGTGTGACCTTCAGGGCAAAGGTCATGGCGTTAAACACCGTTACCACGGTGAAGGCCTGGATGGGTAACGGGAAAGGGCATCTGTTATCATACCAGACTGTCAACAGGTAACCGGCACAGAGAGGACATGAATTCCGGTACCTGAGCAGCTGTCAGGTCGTATCCTAGCAACATGTGGGCAGAGAATGTCGCCACGCTGGCGATGACAACAACGATGGGAGCCACGCCCACTGTGATGCTCTGGAAGTATCCCGTGAGCTCAAGGATCCTGCGCTCCTCGTCCCGGATCCCTGAAAGGAAACACAGACATGATGAGTGTTCGGCTGTGTTACCGTGGCAACCGCTGAGCGCGTGTGAGGTGAGCGCGTACGGTGGACGTCCTGCGAGAAGGCTTTGACCCAGGCATACATCTTGATGAACTTGATGTAGCTGAGAATCTCGTTCATCTTCTGAACACGCCTGTCGGTGACGGCCATGCCCTTCCTCCTGAAATACGCCGTCATCCTCGAGCTGAGCATCTAATGGCAGATCAATACATCGCCATCAATACACTTAATCGCGCTCGATTGGTGCGCCTGTAGCACGTCTGAGGCTCGTTTAAGGACAGAAACAGCTTACAGTCACAGCGCCGTCTCACACTGCCTTTAACCCTTTCACACATAGTGGTCACCACAGTGCACAGCTCTTTAAAGGCTGTTTTCTTGTATTTGTGTGAGTGTTGATGCTATACTTGCACATAAAACACAACATTGGACACTGATGTGTCACTCCACACCCTGCCACCCACTCCAAAGGTAATCTTATCCACCTAAGTGGACGTGTAAAAAAGTCTTTGAAAAGTACATGTTTAAAAAAAATGAAGTTCAAAAATATTTTTTTCATGCCTAAAGATGAATAAAAATACTTAAGAAAAAATCTTGATTGAGGTTGTCATAATTCATGCATGAAAGGGTTAAAGAGTAATCATTTAGAAGAACACAGGTGTAGTCAGGTGAGCACAGGCGGGCTCACAAAAGGTCAAAGACTCAGTCAGACTCGGCGAGTTTTAAAGGTGCTGACCATGGTTGGGTAGAAAAGGATGAAGACGGCGGAGCCCAGCAGAGAGGTTGGTCCCAGGATGAACAGATTGTAGGCAACGCCGAGGACGGCCACCAGGGGGCCTCCTGCTAGCAAACTGCCCACGGCTGCCGCCTCAAACATCCTTTGACCGTCACTGGAGCACATGTTCACCAGCTGACAGGAAGGAAGCAAAAGATGACAGCAGAGTGAAAGGAAGTAGAAAACAATAAGAGTATTAAAGTCAGCACAGTCAGGTAACCACACCTGTCCCACAGACTTGTCCCTGATGCTGCGCAGACGCAGGATCTTCTGGAAGGCCAGGCTGAGGATGGCTCCCCTCAGTCTGGTCCCAGTCCGGTAGTTCAGGGCCCAGGTCAGAGCCAGAGACCAGGACCGCACCAGCTCTGCCGCGAGGAGACCCAGAACCAGCAGCAGCCCGTAGCCCAGGTCGGCCTCTTCCTGTTGGGTGTATTCAAGCAGACGCTTCACCACGAACGCCTGTGGGGGGTGGAGTCACTGGTTACACCACGGCAGTCTGATGGCAGTAAGGCAAACGTGATTCTGGCTCTGAGGTTCTCACCGGCCCGCTGAACCCGGCCACCTGAGTGACGGCGAGGCAGAGGATGGAGAGGAGGAGGCGTGTCCTACAGAACGCCCAGACCACTGAACACAGAGAGGCGCTCGTGCCCTTTGACCTCTGCTCTTCCTTCCAGAGAGCCCACAGCCTGTGGACACACAGTCTCACAATAACACACACATACAGACCAAAGGCTTTGAATACATGCCTTCATTAGCTCCTCCCACCTCATGCTGTTGTCATTGCAGCTTTCCCGCTGCGACACGGGCCAGACATCATCCAATAGGAGCTGTTTCTTCCTGCGGGCGCGCATGGCCAGAGGAGTCAACCAATTAAACGTCATGAAGGAGAAGAACCCGGCGCTGTCGACGGGATGACACCACCTGAGGAGTAACACACAGGTGAGTGCACCTGCCTGCCTCTTAGGGACGTACCAGGTCCTCACAATCATAGCAAAACAAATCTGTGTGTGTGTGTGTGGGGGGGGGCTTACCTGTCATCCTCTCCACCTTTGCTCTGCTCTGCATCATTGGCTCTGTCCTCCTCCAGCTCTTCACAGTGGCAGTCAGTTGATCTGTCCTCCAGTGAAACCTGACCACACACACACACACACACACACACACACACACACACACACACACACACACACACACACACACACACACGCACACAGACACACACAGACACACACACACACACAGACACACACACGCGCACACAGACACACACACGCGCACACAGACACACACAGACACACACAGTACACACCTGTTAAACTTCTACTGTCTCTACGTCTTCAGCATTTAAAAGGCTAAAACCCAAACTGGTCCCCAAACACACTGACTCTATATACACAGAATAATGTTCTCTGATTGGCTGTTAGCAGTTTGCTGCAAACCTTCAGGTAACCATGGTAACAGGACCGATGTGTGTCTCATTGAGTTTCAGGACTAGCATCATGTGGCTGAGGGTCCTTAAAGAGAGACAAGTCTCTGTGTGTGGCTGCAGCCTCCTCTCTGAGCACGCTCACTCACAGCAGCAGAGCTGCATCCACCGAGCACGTTCAGAGCTCACGTTCCTGCCTCGTGATGCCTACACACATAACTTCCATTCACTCGCCCTCGGCCAATCAGGTGCCTCATAGACCCTGAGACTCAGAGCCTCAGCCAATCACACAGCGGGGTCCTCAGCATCAGGAGTGGGCGGGGCTTCGTTATATAAACAGACTGCAGCTTTGTCTGCTTTTTATTTAGCAGTGCAGTAGAAGCTTTTATTTTGAAGCAGAAGCTCACGTTTCCTGTCTGATTTCTGATCACATCATGTATTAATTGAATCTGATCAGTTATTTATTGATTACTCAGATATTCAGGTCCGCAGAGGGTTTAATGAGTTCATCAGTCACACTGATGAACACTGATCAATCGCTTTGGCTGTGATTTCTGGTGCAGTGGTCACTTTATTAGGAACACCTGGAACGTCCACAGGTGTTCCTGTTTCCACTCTGACCTGGCTCTAGGTTTTTCCACTGATCAATAGAAAGTATTGATCAGCAATTGCTGTTGAGGTGACCTGGCTTCACTGTGCTCCCAAATGCAATATCGATGCAGTACTACTGCCCTCCTGAGTGGCTGTACCCGAGTACTCACCTGCAACCCCGGCAGAGCGCCGCAGGAGGACCCCGACTCGCTCTGTCCAAAGTCATGTTGTTTCATCTTCTATCAGACCACATGGGACCGTGACCTCTGACCCCGCAACACCAACAACCTCAGGAAAAGCTCCTGAAGACAAAAACAGATACACATTAAAAACACTGCAGTAAGACTACTCCAAATATTACATCTAGCAGTACTACAGTGATGCCAGGACTGTAGTACCAGTTGCACCAGCATAAATATCACAGTAATACTGCAATACATACTACAGTAATACTGGACTATATCCCGCAGTAATACATGAGTAAATACTGTCTTTACAGTGATATAAATATTGCAATACAATCTGAAAACGCTGCATTAATAGTTGCACTGCACAAATTGCACTACTACTGTAGTAATTCTGCAGTAAATACTACATTAGTACTACTAAAAATATTTCAATACTACCTTAATAAATACTCCAGTAAGTAACTAAGTGAGAACGCTGCAGGAACATTTGAACAATTACTACAATAATACTTCAAATACTGTAAAATATTCTGTAAAAAACTTAAAATACTGTAAATACTGGAGGAACGCTGCTTCTGCCTTTAAACCGGTAGGAGTACTGTAGTAGTAGTGGTTTAAATACTACAGGCACACTAGTATAGATACTGTGATAGAATTAATATAAATAACACAGGATTATACTGCAGTATTAATGCTATCAACACTGCAATTGTACCAGTATAAATACTGCAGTAGTACAGGTATAAATACGGTTATGGTAGTAGTATAAATACTGCATCTCCTCCAGAATAAGGTGACGGGCTATGGCTCCTTCACAATAAAAGCCTGTGATGCTGCCGTTAGAGAACAGGCTGTCCTCGCGCTCGGACACGGGCAGAGAGGAGCTGCTGCCCGGTGTCCGGGCTCACCTGTGCGGGTCTCACTTGTCCGTCCGTTCCACAGTCTGCCCGCGTTCCCGGTGTGAGCGCAGCCTCGGTCACTGTCCTCCTTCAGGTCCGCGGATCTCTGGTAACTGAAGCTGCGGCTCAGCAGTAGCAGCGGTGATGCGCGGGGCAGCATGGGAAATGGAGTTTAATCCGACCGAAGACCCCCCCCCCTCCCCCCCGACATGACGTCAGCACCAACACTGATCCCTCAGTCTGGACTGTCAGGGCGCTCGCGCTCACTGATCAATCCCACAAACCTCATCCTGGTCATCTGAGTCACGTGACAGCACCCAGCCTGCACTCACCGTGCGGAGGGGAGGGAGGGGACTGGAGTACCAATTTACAGATTTTGTGTAGTTGTGCTATATTAATATGTCAATATTAAAAACTGTGGATTTGAAATCTTTGGTTTCTCAGTGTGATCACATCATTACACATCAGCAATACACAAGTTAGTAACAAGTACAGTATCATGTATCATCAACCATGTGACCCTTCTCCCAGTCTCCCTTGAGACTGAGGCTGTGTCCCAATTCAGGGTCTGCAGCCTTAACGGTCCACAAGGGCCGCATGATCAAAGACAGCTCAGGCCGGAAGTGAGAGGCTTGTGAAATGGGACGGTCTAGCCTCCGTCGCGCTGAAAAGGTTGCCTAGCGAACAAGATACTAACAGCTGGAAACGTTTCAGACACCTTTGTTTGACAGAAATGAAGGAGAAAACCTTTTGTTCCAACACCTTCTCACTCCCAACTCGGCACATGTGTGAGGCATGGTCAGGCTCCCTCTGCGTCACTTATCGACGCGCAGGGCCCTCTCATTGAATACTATAGAGCTCCCTAAACGTTGCTTATTGACGACAAGAGATTAATATAATATATATATACATATATACACAGTGGGGCAAAAAAAGTATTTAGTCAGCCACCGATTGTGCAAGTTCCCCCACCTAAAATGATGACAGAGGTCAGTAATTTGCACCAGAGGTACACTTCAACTGTGAGAGACAGAATGTGAAAAAAAATCCATGAATCCACATGGTAGGATTTGTAAAGAATTTATTGTAAATCAGGGTGGAAAATAAGTATTTGGTCAATAACAAAAATACAACTCAATACTTTGTAACATAACCTTTGTTGGCAATAACAGAGGTCAAACGTTTACTATAGGTCTTTACCAGGTTTGCACACACAGTAGCTGGTATTTTGGCCCATTCCTCCATGCAGATCTTCTCGAGAGCAGTGATGTTTTGGGGCTGTCGCCGAGCAACACGGACTTTCAACTCCCGCCACAGATTTTCTATGGGGTTGAGGTCTGGAGACTGGCTAGGCCACTCCAGGACTTTCAAATGCTTCTTACGGAGCCACTCCTTTGTTGCCCGGGCGGTGTGTTTTGGATCATTGTCATGTTGGAAGACCCAGCCTCGTTTCATCTTCAAAGTTCTCACTGATGGAAGGAGGTTTTGGCTCAAAATCTCACGATACATGGCCCCATTCATTCTGTCCTTAACACGGATCAGTCGTCCTGTCCCCTTGGCAGAAAAACAGCCCCATAGCATGATGTTTCCACCCCCATGCTTCACAGTAGGTATGGTGTTCTTGGGATGCAACTCAGTATTCTTCTTCCTCCAAACACGACGAGTTGAGTTTATACCAAAAAGTTCTACTTTGGTTTCATCTGACCACATGACATTCTCCCAATCCTCTGCTGTATCATCCATGTGCTCTCTGGCAAACTTCAGACGGGCCTGGACATGCACTGGCTTCAGCAGCGGAACACGTCTGGCACTGCGGGATTTGATTCCCTGCCGTTGTAGTGTGTTACTGATGGTGACCTTTGTTACTTTGGTCCCAGCTCTCTGCAGGTCATTCACCAGGTCCCCCCGTGTGGTTCTGGGATCTTTGCTCACCGTTCTCATGATCATTTTGACCCCACGGGATGAGATCTTGTCGTAAATTCTTCATTCACAAATGTTGATTTCTGAAAACAAAGCCAACCTTTTTCACTATTCACAAAGAACTGTGCCTGACAAAAAACACGCTGTGGATCTGCACTAAAACCTTTAGAAAACACAGAGGTTAGAATTCTGTCTTTTAATTTGATTAATTTCTTTAGTTACTTATGTTTATATTACTTTACAAATTGAAATACAGGCTGTTCTGCTGTTATCTCAAGTTGCAAAAAAGTTTTTGAAAATGCTGTCATTGTTGTACTTGTTACATTAATTAATAAAAAGAAAACCATGTGACAGCTGGACCAATCATTCTGAGCACGCTCACTTTAGGTGCTTCATATACAGTCCGGTTATATAACAGCAGTGTTGGGGAGTAACGGAATACATGTACCGCCGTTACGTATTTAAGAATACAAAATATGAGTAACTGTATTCCGTTACAGTTACCGTTTAAAAAGGTGGTATTCAGAATACAGTTACTTTGTTGAAATAAATGGATTACACTGCGGTACTTTCCTGTTTCATATTGTCGCGGGTCAGGACTGTTTGGGTTTTGTTTGACAGCTACGTTCTGTTGTTCCAGGCGGCAGCGTTACGGTTGCCATGGTTACAGGGCGACGCCTCTCTCTCTCTGCGACTGTGTGTTTCCTGGGTGAGAGAGCGCCTTTTCGTTGTTGTTGTTGTTGTGCTAAGCTAACAGGCAGAATGCTACAAGCATAGCTCTAAAGAATGTAGCATCATGGGCAGTGTAGTCCGTGCTGCAGGGAGAATGGACTGCCATACACGTTATGTGTCTGTGAGGCGAGGAGGGAGAAAAAGGAGAAAGTACGAGCTGTCATCGAGGAAAAACGGGAGCTGGAAGCATGTAAATATAATAATAACCACTGCAGCCAAGAAGAGGCCTGACGAGCCCAGTTGTAAGTAAGCTATTAAGACTCGACTGTACACCGTGTTCGTGTTTTCCTCCGAAAACAATAAGTTCCGTTGGAGCAGCCTTTCAACGCCTCTCTCTGTCTCTCGCAAGAAAAGTTGACCCACACAACAAAGTAAAGCTATTTTTCGGCTACGAGCCGACAGGGACCCCGCCGTAGTAGCCAGACGTCCCTTTACTACAGTTTGGAGTGGCGGACCTTCAGTAACAGTAATAAATCACACAGCAATAGTACATTCACGTTGTTGTAAAAAGCATGATAATATATTAAGTAATCCAAAGTATTCAGAATACGTTACTGTCATTGAGTAACGTAACGGAATACGTTACAGAATACATTTTGGGGCATGTATTCTGTAATCTGTAGTGGAATACATTTTAAAAGTAACCTTCCCAACACTGTATAACACTTACACCTGGAGTGGATTCCAAACTTCATTGTGCTGCACCACCCACACCTGAATCCCCACCAATCATCACCGTTGTCCTGACAACCTGACAGCCTAAACTCTGGACATAACACACCCTTTAAATCAGCGGTCTCCAACCTTTTTTGCCCCACGGACCGGTTTATGCCCGACAATATTTTCCTTTAAGGTGTCGCGGATAAATACAAGAAAATAAAACTAGTACCGGTACCGAGAAAAAAAAGATGATTTATTCATAACACACGTGGAAAGACCCAGGAAAACCGAGTTAACGATAAAAACGATAAAAAAATAACGCTGAAAACCGATAAAAACCCTGAAAACCAGACATTTCACACCTGAGCCTCAACTCTCGCGGCCCGGTACCAAACGACTCACGGACCGCTACCGGTCCGAGGCCCGGGGGTTGGGGACCGCTGCTTTAAAAGACCTCTCCGAATGCTTTGCTGCCCCCTGCAGTCAGAAGAAGAGTGAGAGACTCCTGTAGATGAAGGCTGTGTGTGTGAGAGAAACACAAAGCACAAAGTCTGACCAGATTATTGATCACTTTATTGTTTCTGTACAAACAAAGAGCCGCTGCCATCTCCGCCTCACACCCGGGAAGGATACAGCATCTGCACACAAAGAGGAAGTACACTGTCACAATAAAACCACGCACAGGAAATGAACTTCACAATACAACTACCACACAGGAAATGCACACAGGAGGAGAAACCACAGAAGAAGTAAGCGGCGAGAAGACCTGAGACGCCTTCAGAGCATCAGTGCAGCGAGCGAGGTGGAAGATATGACGACGGTGGTACGAATGCGCGTGTCACACTGTGAGCAAACACCTGTGACAGGTGAGACCTCTAGATGTGACTCCGAATGACTGAACGCCATTTCTGCAAAATAATATGGTCAATCAGAGTCATCAGATCTGCGCTCAGCAGCATTTTTTCTCTTGGTACTTTTTTCTAAATATTGCTCAGAGCTGCAGACCCCCCCCCAGGTCTGTATCTCACTGTAAATCTGTATAGTACCTATCCAGTTGTTCAGTGATGACGTGACGAATCCTACTTCCGGGCCTAAAGTAGTCTGCGTTTAATATGGCTTTTGTGTTGTTAACATGTTTAATGTTTTGTATTTTCTTCTATTTGATCTCAAAAAGCTCCTAAAACAGTCAGTGATCCCTGTTGACCTCCCTCGGCTTTTATTACCCTAATCATTTATTTAAGCTCAGTTTTTAAAACCTTAGGATGTAACTACAGCCCAGCCCATGCAGCAGTATATGAATGACTAACCTCGTATTGTGGATGGATTATCTCAGTTGTTCTCCTGGCTGAAGTTTGGTCCTTTTACAGCATCCTGCCATGCGATTACATTTGTTCCTGACCACCGAGAACACTCACGTTAACTTTTATCGAGTGGAAAAAAAGTTAGCTTGTTTATATTATGCTAACATAGCTGTGTCGCTAGCGGTCACGTAGCACATCATTATATACCAGCTAGCCCAACTTCAGTAACCCTACAAACGTCACTGCTGTTTAGTTTTCTGTCTTCATTTATGCTGGAAGTGATACAGAGCTGTACGTTTTAATTTGTTTCCAAAACCCCGCAGTCAGGACATGCTATATTGTATTTAGATAGAAGCTAGCGAGCTAACTCCCTGCTAACTTCTAACTCCGTTAAATGTCATAAATTCCGTTTTCATGGATGCCTGGATTTTGCCCATGTCGGTAAATTCGGTATTTTAAAAAAAAGAAAAGGCATGTGCAGGTTGGCGATGTTCATGTCCCTTTAAGACGCTGTGCTACGTTACAGACTTGACGGGGTGGAGTCACATGACTCTACTACCTGTTAAGCTGGGCAGACACTGTGCGATTTTTTCAGTCGCGCGATTCAGCTCCTGCTCAAACTGTACGGTTGACTCGCAGGGGTTAGAAGTTCATAGGTCACGATGCAGGTCTCACACTATACGGCCCGATGCTCTGATGCGACCTGAGTGCTCACACTGTGCTCCATAAAATGAAGGTTATAACAGAAAATCTGTCGCTCGCTCTCTCTGTCTTTCACTCACACAGACACACCCCACCATCAACTTTGCTAAATTGCTAATGAAAAACATGATCAGGCAGCTGTGATTGAGCAGCAGTGTAGATCCAACTATTTTCACGGTTGTTGTGGTCGTGATAATTTTGTGAGGCCACATCGAAAAGGCTCGGATGAGCTTTCCAAAGTTCTACAAGTTGTGCCTCCATCGCTTGTGTCCAGATCACACGCTGCACTGTCGTGCTGCGCCGTCTTTTTCGCTGACATTTGTGTTTGCGCGTGCGCAGTGTGACAAACTGCGGTGACACCCTCACGACGGTCGTGAATCCTCGCGACCAAGCGATTGATGATCGGGAGCTCGTCGTGAGGTGTCAATCGCTTCTCGTTACCCCACGTATACTATACGATGCATGACGCACGATGAAGGCCAAAATCGGGCCGATCGCCAAAACGGTCGCACGACTCAAAAATCGGCTCAAAATGGGCCAAAAATCGCACAGTGTCTGCCCAGCATAACAAGACGAGACACGGGTGAACAAATGGAGGACGATTTAAATGTTGAAGCAGCAGCGACGGAGGTAGAGCTGGTGGAGGAGGAAGAGGAGACGCTTGTTAACAAAAAAAATGCATCATCAATCGTTTGGCAACATTTTGGATTCAACAAGGATGATATTGATCAAAAAATTGTTAAATGTAAACTCTGCAAAAAGACTGTTGCGTCAAGTCAAGGTAACACAACCAACCTCTTCCACCACCTGCAGCACAAGTTTTTGTTTAAGAGTTTATAGTTTTCACTAGTCACATGGCAGTGCTTAGTATTTATTATAGTTTTTTCTGTGTTCAATTGACATTTGTGTTTGTGACATTATTTGTTTACAAGTTATAGTACCTCAAGGCCTTAGCAGAGATAGGCCTTTGTCCATGATGGCATTACATTTGCACAATCATTGTTTACTTTGTGAATAGCCAATGTGAAACATATTTATTATTAAACTATTTTGTTTACAAGGGATACACATTTTTTAGAGAGCATGGTTACATATTGTATCCTACACTTTTTATTTTGTTCAGTTAATAAATCTTAACCACTAAAAGTACTTACTACTATTGTCTTCATTTATTTTCAGTGACATTTTACAGTCCTTTAAAGTGGTAATAATATAATTGCAATGAATAGGTCTAGGGGGAATAATATTATCAAAATAACTGGAGGAACTATGCTGCCTGCCACAGCCCCATCAAATGAAAAAAAAAAAAAAGTTTGTTTTTTTTGGCACTTGGGGTGGTTATCGTCCATTTATCGTTATCGAGGTTAACTGCTCAATTTATCGTGATATTGATTTTAGGCCATATCGCCCAGCCCTAGCCATAGTGATCGTTTGATATATGGACCTGCAGCGGAGTTTAGGTCCAGACACGGCTAGTGACGTCAGACTGAACAATCGGATAAAGACTTTCTATTCTCACAGCTGTACACCAACAGCAGCAGCCGGGTGGAGCGGGCTGTCAGTCTGATGAACATGCTCCAATCTGAGTTTATCTGACAGAATGATGTGCAAACGTTACTCAGCCTCTCGTCTTGCTTGAGTTTATTCATTTATTCAAATATTGATAAGCTTCCTCAATGCTGCTGTCTGAAGCCACACCCCTCAGTCTCGTCATATTGATTTCACGTTATAAAAAAGAACCTGTAAATGACGCCTCCAGCTGTGGCTTCATGCTGAATAAATCAAATTTAAAGACTGAGCGCACTCAGGTAGCGCTCTGAGCCAGAGCAGGTCAAAGTTCGCACGAACACTTTTACTCCTGAAGCGTATTGGAAACGATCTGATGGCGTGATAGGAAGCAGTGAACACAGAAACGCCGCGGCAGCCAAGACGTCTGCGAGGTCGTAACCCCAGCCGATCAGGTCATGTGACTCACCACTCTGACTCTGTGTCCAATGGCTTTGGCCGGCAGGTTGCTGCTGAACTTTGCTCGCACCATCCCGCTGCTTCCGTGAGCCCGGGTCACCTTCCCCCAGATCACACGGGTCTTGTTGGGCTTCCCACCGGGCGTCACCGTGTTCCTGCGTGCACACACACACACACACACACTTAGAAACACGCCAACCTTAACAGTAAATGAAAGATGGCGGTGTGGCAGCTCACTTCTTGGCCTTGTAGACGTAGGCGCAGCGTTTGCCGAGGTAGAAGTCGACCTCGTCCCGGCTGTAGCAGCCCTCGAGCTTCAGCAGCGCCGTGTGCTCGCGCTGGTTCCTCAGGCCGCGCTTGTAGCCCGCAAAGATGGCCTTACTCCACAGTCTGAAAGAGAGACTGCGTCAGACCATGTCACCACCACCTGCTGACACGCCCCCAAATCTGACCAATGGAAAGAGCTGCTCATCTCCAGCCCAAGCGTGACCAAAGGTTTCACCAAAGTCAAAGCACAGCGTGTCTTTTTCCCCCAGACATCAGCTGGTGGAGCTCACGCTTCCATCACACACACAGAAACTGCACAAAACAGTCGCCAAACACAGGAGGCGGGAAATCAATCACAACGACGGAGCTACCCTCCACATCTCTCTAACAGACCTTAAAACATCTAAAGCAAATCAAACCTGCAGAATGATCAGTAATCAGACTGATCAATCAGCCCAGAAACAGCTGACAGAATCAACGTCATCAAAAAGCTGGAGTGGGAGGAGCCACGGGTGAATGTGACCCCCAGAGGCCTGTGCCGCTCTGGACTGATAGACGTCAAGTATTGATTTATCTGCTGCCAGCGTTCTGTGCAACGTGATCAACTCACTAATCAGACACAAATGATCAATAGAACTAAAGTGAGCGGCAGAAGGTCCCAAAACAACCAATAGGAACTCCAGTGCTTATTGATCAGAGCCAAACCGTGACCCACTCCACCAGCTGATGTCACCGTGGTTACTTCACCCTTCTCCTCCGATCTGAGGATCGAAGGTCGTAACCCTGCACCTGCTTCCCCTGTACGCTCCACAGATCACCAGCAACGACCCACTGACAGCGCCCACAACTGTTTCTATAGCAACAAGGACCCAACTCCAAGGTGTTTACGTGTCGACGAGGAAAACTGAGATTTAGTCACACAACATCAAAGGTGTGCGAGACGTTACTGTTCACATGAGATGAACTTCTACAGTGACAGAAACACTGCTGCTGTTACACGTAGTTACTGTCCCTCTGTTTACACGACTATGTGCCATCTTTGCTACTCGTTCCCTGCCAGGCTTCTGAGTTTCACCGTTTTTTGCATTTACACATGGACACACATACTTTTTCTGCCTAAAACACTCGGCGGGGCTGAGATAGATTTTGATCGCCCGACCGGAGATATCGCTAGCTCCGGGACATTGGGCTAGCGATTTTGCGAGCCCTGATCTGTGCACCTCCAACCATGACATCATCACCATCAGCGTCTCTGCAGCGAGGAACAGCGTCTCTGACAGATCACGGCCTGTTTGAATAAAACTTTATTAAACCCATCCCAGAATCACTGAAGAGCAGACAGGAAGTCGCTCTGCACTCACAGTTAACTCACTTCCTGTCAACATCTGTCTGCCCTCTCCTGTTTCAGAACTTCAGCAGGTTAAATCGCTCACACAGACATACATCATGTGACCACAGAGTGAAATGATTGGCACTCACCTTCCAGGCATCTTGGTCGTTGTGGTCTTCTTCAGGTGAGTTCACCTGCACAGAAACAGTCACATTAACACCTGAAACCCACTGTAGCATCACGTGATTGACGGCACTGGTAACCAGCATGTTTTCCTGAGCTCGCAACTTTGTACCCGCTGTGTTTTCAGAGGAGGACACATCACCATGGCAACTAATAATACAAGTTTTTAGTGCCAGGCCCTGATAACTGTAGGTTTAGTCAGCTATGACCTCACAGGTGGAGGACAGAGCGTGCTCCGACCTGGGATGCGTTTACTGTTCATAAGAAACACTTCATGTGGGAACAGCACGTGCCACGCTACCAGGTAAAAAGTCACGTGACTTATTCAGAGGCAGCTTGGACCACAGGTAAAGTGTCTGAGGTTGTCACAGAAACAGTCCCGTTCAGAACCCGTGTGATTCTGCGGTCAGCCCGTCACTGATCGATAACCGATGGCTCCCTGCATACAGCACGTAACATTCGGCTCTTTCCGTTTCATTGTTTCACGAGAAACTACGAAAATCCGAGTCAGCTCCGGCCGGTGGCTCCTCTGGTTTGGCCCGTTTATCGGGGGAGCTCCAGCCCGCCGCGAGCATCGGGGCTCCCACACACCCTTTCCTTACCGCACGTGTGCGGGAGCCGGCACGCGCAGCTCGGAAGCCGCTCGGTTACCCCCGGCCCTGCGCTTCGTTAGCCGAGGCTAGCTTCTCTATCCGGAGCGAATCTCCGCCATCAGCGGCTCAAACGCAGACACAGACCGACCGAGCAGCGCCGGGGCTCCTGCCCCGGCCCCCATCGGGACTATCAGCCGCCCACCGCGCAGATTAACGGGCATTTTTCAAGGATGTGCCGGTGGACATGTTGACTCTTACCTGCACCGCGTCCGCAGAGAAGGAGGAAAAGGAAGGGCGAAAGGGATGCTGGGAAATTAGTGTAAACAGAGGTGTCCGCGGAGCTGCCTGAAAAGAAAGGCTCTTTTTATTTTCCCGCTTTTTAGATTTTAATGTAATCAAGGAAACAATTAAAAACACGTTTACAGAATTTCATAACACACATTTTAATAATAATATTAATACATGCTTCATGTTTTGTCTTTGTTAATGTAATATTTTTACGTTAATTTTCAAAATCCACCGCATTAACGCGCTTTATTGAAGATAATATAAACAAAAATTTATGTTTGATTTGTGAGAACTAAAACTGGTAACTAACAAATGACGTCACATGCAGCAAATGTAACCTATCCAGTCACCCCAGCCATAAACTGTTCAGACTATTTCCATCAAGCAGGAGGTTCTGCAGTATCCGGTCCGAACCAGCAGACTGGGAGACAGCTTTTTCCATCAGGCCATCAGACTGCTGAACACTTCATAGACACCTCACCTTCACTTACTTCAACATTATGCACTCCATATTGTACATAAATGCCACTTGTTTTGCACATATATTCAACTCTGTATATTTTATTTTTATTTAATTTTATATATATATATATATATATATATATATATATATATATATATATATATATATATATATGCATATATACACACACACACGCACACACAAATAATATACATATCACAGGGACGGGCAGAGGGGGGGGCTAGAGGGGCTTGAGCACCCGCCCCTTTCCTGATGAGTGCCCAAAGTGCCCTTTTGTTGAGGCAACTTTTAAATTTTTTTTATTTATTTATTTATTTATTTTATGTGTGTGTGCGTGCGGAGTCCTGTCTGTGCCCCTCAACAATAATATTTAACTATTAATCATAGTTTTGCTAAATAAAAGGATCTGGCTTGCATCAGTCACATGATCACATTTAACCAATGATCGCCCTTGACGGCAGAACGCGCTGGTTACGAGCCGGGAACGAGCTCACAAAGAGCACGCGCATTTTTTGCGGTCCGGAGCTGTAGGAGAAACACAAGTTAACTCAGAGACACAGACTGATGCGACAAAACCAGTAAGTAGGTGTACAGCGTACACTGTAGTGTGTAGCACACAGGAGTATTAGCTTATTACGTACACGTTGGTAAGCTGTCTTGTTGCAACTGACGAACTGAAACAAACGAGCGTGCTGTGTGTGCAACAGCGCGACAAACATTACCTGTCCTTTTATTAACTGCACAAGTAGTGCTGGTCACAGCTGCTGGCTACCTGTGTAAGGCTGTCATGGGTCTGTAGCTCTGTCACCGTTTTAGGGAACATATTTAGTTTTAAAGTAAGTTTCTGGGCATTTCCTGCCTTTCTGGAGGGATTATATTTCACTAAAAAACGATCTAATATGCATGTCCACATAATAATTATTATAATTATAATATATTAAAAAACACACGCTGTATTTTAAAGAACATACATTAAGAAGCAGATTATATTAGATTTATATTTTAAATAAGACAAAATTTGGATTTTACAGCAGTAAAATGATTGTATCTCTACAGTTTAAACATGTAATAAGCTTTGCCCTGCACAGAGTGGATAGTGAAACAAATGGAATCATCATAAATACATTATTTCATATTTATTACTTCCCCCTCCTCATTGCTTTATTATTGTAGCTCTAGTAATAAATAATAATGTAAGGATGCCCATAGTATATACAGTATTCTGAAGAAGGTCTAAAATGTCACTGTGTGTGCATGTGTGTGTTTTATTTAGCTGGATTTAAAAAAATATTACTCATGATATAACATTGTGCAGACATGGCTGGTAAGGACATGAGGAGGAAACAGTAGGAGCTGTATGAGGCTACTAAAGGCAGTGCTATAACATTTTTCTGTCATCATTTTATTATAGATTAAGTGCAAGAGTTGTTAGGTGTGGATAATTAGATTATAGTTTATTGCAATAGCAAGTTGTGCCTTGTTCTCAGATAGACAGCAAGTGGAGAGTGATATATGAAATGATGGGAAGGAAGGAAGAAGAGAAGCAAAGAGTGATTCACAGGCAGAGCCGAGTTTATGTCACAGTTTTTCGTTGCCTTATGGTTCCAAGCGCTGTCACCAATCTTTGCATTTTGTTATTATCTCATGACACTTGTTTAATCAGCTACCATCTCTCCTGTGGACTTTTTAATGTCTACAGTCTCAGATCAACACAGCCCTGCCCTTCCCATATTAGATTCTTGATGAATGTGTGTTGTTGTTATTCAGCATGGTTCAATGTGCCCCTTTTTAACTTTGAGCACCCGCCCCTTTAAACCTCTCTGCACGTCCCTGATATTCAGTAAGCGCATCACTCTTATATTTGTACATATATTTATTCTTAGAATTCTCAGATTCCCATTCTTATACTTTGCTTGCTCTTATGTTTCTTGTATTTTGCACACCTCTGTTGCTTGTGAAGCTTGCACACAAGAATTTCACTTACATGTGCTGTATCAGTGTACCTGCACATGTAATCTGGCAATAAAAGTGATTTGAAATGAAATTGAACTAAAATACAAATATTTGACTTTATTGTATCAATAAGAGGGCGGATTACCTCCCTCCATCCCACCCTGTCAGGTAAGTCTCTAGCTGGCTGTAGGATAATGAGCCTCACCTGCTCCCAGGTAAACGCCTCTGTGACTGTGTGGTGATTGGTCTGAACGGCAGCGTTACCTGTTTAACCCAGAACTCCAACGTTGATTACAGTCTGTTTTCTCTGACCTTCTCCATCAGCTGTCTCACCTGCAGACACCTGAGGTCTGCACTATGAAGCAGGATTGAGTCTTATCTGATGTCACCCCAGGAACAAACACCATTCCCCAAAAACTGCTCATGTCCTTTGGCTGCCCAGCAACAGCACGAAATGCTGTCATCCCTGCGTGCACGCAGAGCTGCACGGCTCCGCTGCCTCAGGAACGCAGCGGCCCTCACCTCCAGCTACCACCTGCTCCACCTGCTGCTATCAGCAGGAGACACCAGAGCACTGAAACTCAGGCTGAGGCCTGGCTTCCATCTCACAGGCTCCACAACACTAAATCCTACCCAGCAGATGCTGTTGTGTGGAATATGTTTTTGTAGTTTGACTATTGCTTTACTTTATTTGTATATATTGACCTTTTTATATACCCTTCACTGTTTTGCTCTTCCTTTCCTTTTCATACTTAGTTTTGTTCAGTAGTGCATGGGCGGAGCCTGATGTCATTGTTACAATCAAAGCACACTTCGGGGTTCCACTCATGTCTTCATCTAAGATGGCGCCACACACACACACACACACACACACACACACACACACACACCATAATAACTGATGGGATGTCTGTTTTTTACCTGCTGCCATAACAACAAGATGACGTCATTATGTATTCTTGATGTTTTCAATTATGTATATTTTTCTTCTTATTAGTGTGAATGCTTGAAAAGCATTCACAGTATTGTTCTTTGAATCTTTATTATTATTTTTCCGTAAGTTTTTTGGACGCTAACTCCTTCAAAACTGTTCAACTTAGAAAAACCATTCAAACACCATTAGATTCCTCTTCTTTTGGAAAAGTGTGCTTCTATTTTTCTCATTTTTAACATTTATATTTTTAATTTTATTCAACTTTTTTCAACAAAAATTTCCCATGTATTTCAATCTGGAGACCCTTCAAACCCTCATTCAACTTACTTATTTTTCAACTCTTACTACTTCCACATACATTGACATAGAGCCACCATTCAAACTTTAAAACGAAGCCAAGAGATTCAACTATTCAACTTGTATTTATCTTTTCAATATCTATTATACTTTTTCTTCAGTTCCAGTTTAAGTTTCATGATGTTTTTTCACCCGTTTCAGAGTTTATAATGGGTGTGTATGGGACGGAATGTTGGGGCTAGAGTGAGAGGAGTAAAAAAATTAATCTTAAAATCTTTTTTAAAACTGCTGCTGTGTCCACAGCGTTTGCTCTACAGGTATGATTTTACCCTCAAAACGTAGCTATCGCTGTCCTCTTTCATCCAATGTGTTTACTATTGTACTAGGTGTTATGGTTCTTTCATAAATGCCACCAATGCACAGCCTCCTCTCTCCAACTCTTCCATAGACTCTAATGTTAAAATGGCTCAGAAGGTTCGTTTGAAAATCAGAAGAGCATGGTGTCTTTCCACTGTCACCACATCCATATAATAAGCTCCACAGGCATGAAAACTGAGAATTTGGTAGACTGGACATTGCTGTCGCTCACGGTGAAAGAATTTTGTCAATACGACTTGTACTTTTCATTTGGGAACGATTTGTTTCGGCCTGACTTTTCTGTTCATTTTAAGCGGCAAAAGTGAGGCGCATGTCTGTGTGCGTGTGTATGGAGCCATTGGGTGCGGTCACTATAGCAACCAGGCTCACACCTGCCTGCTTAACGAGCTCTGCCTGCCACTGTACCAAGATTCATCTTAAACACTTGTCTTTCAACTGCTGCTGTGTCCACAGTGTTTGCTCTACTGCCATCATTTTACCCTCAAAATGTCGCCATCGTTGTTTTCTCTCCAACAGCATGTCTTTCAAAGCTCAGACATTTAAACTTTTTAAACTGTGTGGATCCAAGTGGAGGGATCACATTTTAGTCATTCAGTGATTCAAAGAATATTAACTTTTAATATTCATTCTGACTCGAAAATGTATTTTCTCATTACTTAGGTTTTTCTAATTTAAATTTAAAAACTTTTCAGCTATTTTCCAACTTCTTCTGTGTGAACATCAGCTTTCAAAATTTCTGCACTTTTGTTTTCAGGTTAAAAACTCTGTATTTTCCAGCTCATTCAACATTTTTAGGTTAATATTCAATAATTAATTCATTTCAGCTCATACATTCAGATTCAAGCATTCACACTGCAGTTTCTTCAGAAAATGCACTTTCTAGTTGCTCCTATGTTGTCTTGTAAAATGTGCTTCTATCCCTGGCTCTTGCATCTTCATATAATGATGAATAAACACTCATTAATGAGGAAACCATAGGGCCACTCTTTCATCACAAGAGCGTTTGGAACAGTTGAAATAATAATAATAATAATAATAATAATAATAATAATAAATTTTATTTAAGAAAGCACCTTTCAAAACACTCAAGGACACTGTACACAAGCAATAACAACAACAAACATAACAATTTACAAAATAATAAGGATAAAACTTTGAGCAAATAAATAAAACAAATTAAAATAGCAGGATGGAAAAATTTATGTGGAATAGGCTAATGTGAACAGGTGAGTTTTGAGTCTGGACTTAAAAAGAGGGAGGGAAGTGATGTTTCTTATCTCAGGAGGGAGGGAGTTCCAAAGACGGGGGGCAGAGCAGCAGAAAGCCCTGCGCCCCACGGTGGCTAGCCGGGGGGGAAGGGATGGAAAGCGAAAGAGAGGAGGAGGATGTGAGACACAGAGAAGGAACGGTGATCTGAACCATGTCAGAGAGGTATGAAGGCGAGAGATGATGGGTAGCCTTGAATGTGTACAAAAGTGTCTTGAAATTGATGCGGTATTTAACCAGAAGCCAGTGAAGCTGCTGCAGAGCAGAGCTGATGTGGTGCATAGAAGGGGTCCTGGTGATGATACGAGCAGCAGAGTTCTGGACACGTTGAAGCTGATGGACAGATTTTTGACTACGACCAAAAAGAAGAGAGTTGCTGTAATCGATCCGGGAAGTGACCGGGCTATGAACAAGAATGGCAGTGACATATGGGGAGAGAAAAGGACGGAGACGATTAATGTTGGAAATATGCAGTGATGTCATTGACGTGGGAGTTAAAAGATAGAGTGCTATCAAGGATGACACCCAGATTTTTCACAAATGGGGAAACGGAGACCGGCGAGTTATTGATTGTAATAGAAAAGCTATTAGTTGTGAATAGCGTTTGTTTAGTGCCGACTAGGAGGAGCTCAGATTTGTTACTATTGAGTTTGAGAAAATTTTAAGAGAACCGCGAATTTAGTTTGGCTAAACAGAGGGTGAGGGAGGACGGGGGGAGAGCAGAATCAGGTTTAGTGGACAAATAAAGCTGGGTGTCATCAACATAACAGTGAAACAGTGAATATTGCATTTACAAAAATGTGTCCAAGCGGATGAAAAGAAGGGGCCCTAGGACAGGTCCCTGGGGCATACCTGCAACCAGAGGAAAGAAATCATCAGCTCTCTGTTTCACATGGACCTCGACATTGAAAGTGATCCATGGAGCTGGCAGTCAGGTCACCACCAGATGGTACATGGCCATTTTACCAGATAACTGGTGGAGGCTCAAACAGCCTGACGTTAAAGCTCTGCTTCATCTCACAGTGAAGCACGTGTTTGAGGCTCAGGTTACACGCCTGCCCACTGACACGTGAAGACTGATCAACAGCTCACTCCTTAAACAGATGACCTTCATCGTCAACAACAGGGCTGGGCCGTCGCTCCTTACCAGCTGACCACCTTCTGAACCTTCCAGTGACCCAGTGAGCTGATGATGCTGCCCTCTCTGTTCTCACCTGTTATTAATCTCTGTCTCTTTTCCACAGCATGTCTTTATCCTGTCTTCCTTCTCTCACCCCAACCAATCACAGCAGATGGCCCCGCCCCTCCCTGAGCCTGGTTCTGCCGGATGTTTTTTCCTGTTAAAAGGGAGTTTTTCCTTCCCACTGTCGCCAAAGTGTTTGAAGATTTAGGCTTAAAGCTGAATTTAAATAAATGCAAAATTCAGAGCCAAGTATTTGGGAGGTGTGATTATTGCGTCTGATATGACACAGTTTAAAGCACAATGTTATCTGGGGCCTCAGGGCTTCCTGTGAGGACGCTGCCGCACGTCCTGTAATAAACCACGCTGTTTAAGAACACCTCACTCCAGGACACCACAGCATCAATGAGAGCACACACTGCGTGTCATTAAAGAATGTGAAGTTAGACTGTTCTTCATAAACAGCCCTGATGTGACACGCTGTCGCTTGGTTGATTTACAAACATACTTTGAAAAGATGTCACAAAATCCTACCGTGAAACATGATTATTGTTCTCCAGAGGAGTCATAAATACTTTCAGTCACAAACCGGTGTTACGTTATATTAGACTGCACTTCCTGTCGCAGCGTCCTGACCCGGGAACAGAGCTGCAGACGTGACGTTCACCTGTGACAAATATTTCTACTTTATTCACAGAAACAAAACAAAAAAACACCAAGGAGAGAAAAACAGAAAACATAGGAAACATTTACAGTATGAACACAATCAGCTGATGGTGTTCTCGTTTTTTGGCCACATGTTTTTCACCACTTCCTGTGTGCGGTGTTGAGACAATAAAAACATCAAAGCCACATTCTATTTATTTTATGACTGAAACAGCAAAAACACACAAGTGGAAAAACAGCCGCCCACGTCACGTGACCCGCTGGTGTCACAAGACGAGCGCCTGAAGAAGAAAACATCTGTACACCATCACCTTTCTGAAACCTCTAAGCCACCACACCTGTCCCCATCAGGTTCACTCAGATCTCAGGTGAGTCCAGTTAAGATGAGCTGATTGGTGGAGGTGGTTCAGGGGGCGGGGCCCAGCCTACTTGTCATAATTCAGGTTGTTCAAGTTGTGCTCTGTTCAGGTGACTGAGAAACAAAGTGAGGCTTCAGCAAGTGTTTAGTGTAGTGTCAGCATGCTGATGTCCTACGCCACCTGAACACAGCACCAGCCCCCTTTACTCATCTTTACAGTTTAAATTATAAACACAGTCTTCTCCTCCGGTTAGTGAAGCAGCAGCAGCTCAGATTCATGACATCACTGTACACAGAGGCCACGCCCACTGTAGATGGCAGGATGTGTGCTGCAGTTCCTCTAATGTCCAGCAGAGGCAGCAGTGAGTCAGCCCCACACACATGTTTACAGCCTGACACACAAAGGGTCTGGCCCCTTCATGACACCTGTTTGCATTATTAGGGGTGTGGCTTCTGCCTGACAGGCGGATGGTGACACAAGCGGCTGTAGCTGCTAGCAGTCTGCTTCACCTGAGCTGCACCTCCTGACTGTGTTTGTGCAGTTGGAACCTTTTGGAGCTCCAGTTGGAGTGAGACGCTGAGCAGGTATTGCTTTGATCACTGTTGTCAAGACGAACTTTTATAAATAAAATTACAGTACAGCAGCTGTTTGCTTACTTCACTGACAGGAGAAGAACCCCCTCCCCCTCCCCCCATTGTTGACATGGCAACACAAACATCTCTGTTGTCGTAGTAACACCCAGGTTTCGGCCTCATATACAGAGCATCATCAGTAAATTTCTATTTACAGGATATATTTGTACACAACAGTCGGGCCACCTTTACAAGGTGAAAAATGTCCCAGCATGCAACAGAAACCACCCAGTCGCCTTCAGCTGCACATGTGACAAAGGTCTGATCAGGTGATCACAAAGCCAGGTCACATGATTGACCTAAATCACAAGGACATGAGTAAAAACTGTACAGACGACATCCTCCTCTTCATCAGCGGCGAGATGAAGGTGTTTACCATAATAAGGACAGTTGGAGACGAACAGAGCCGAACTGAACCACACTTTGTCCTTGCTGCTTCTTTTGGGATATTATTTACTGTTAGCAAGTAGCTCACATTTGAGTAAGTGCCCCACAATGGAAGACTGGCAGAGGCCCTGCCACCTAAAGCAAAACTAAAAGCATAAAAAAAAAAAAAACAAACTAAATAAACTATAAAAAAAAACCAAAAAGGAAAAATAAATAATTTCTTTGACAATACTGGGCACGATCAAACCCACTACTGTAACATTAGCATTTAGCAATCATGCTATAAACTAAGCGATCGTCGACCGTTTTCAGATTAGAAACAAGCTGTTAGCTTTACCTGACTTTATCTTAGCTACCTTCTGTGGTTAGCTCGACATAAGAGTACCATTAGTGTTAGCTTTCTTCAGCAGTTAGCCATGTTAAAATAGTTACGGAACTTTTGAAATGTCAGTATTTTTAAAGCTAACTGTGTCACATATATAATATTAAGTACTGTTATCTAACAGTTCATAAAGTTAGTCTTATTATAGTTTTACCCAGAGATAGCAGAGAGTCTATTCAATTTTAGACTACTGCTTACTCGTTAGCTTAGGCCACTTCCTAGCTGTAGTTCATGTTAAGTCTGAACTCATCACGATACTTTTATAGCTACCTATTTCAAGCTAGTCTTCCAGCTAGCTGGTTTCTGTTAACAGACTGCTACGTAAGTATCAGCCTGTGTCTCTGCAAACATGACAAGCATGATCAGCGTGATCCAACACATTTACTCTGTTTTAATAGTGTTAGCCTTAACAGTCAGTTACATTTTCAGACTGAAGCAAATTCAGAATCGTCACTGTTAGCGATGGGTAATCTGGGAATAGTTTTCTCTTTATTATTATTATTTTAAACTAAGCACACTCATCTTAGCTAGGTCACCGCTAGCCATTAAATGTGGCTTACAATAAGTTTATCTTTGCCAATATTAACTTTAAGCTATATTAGCCACAAGATACATTAGTGTTATTTAAACAAAACAAAACTGCTGTTAGCTTCCGTTAGCCCTTAGTAGCACTGCAACTGTATCTCAGTGTGCAGACCGGACAGTTTCAGACTTTATTGATCAATCAGATGTTACTGAGAACATGAAATACTTTTTTTTTAAATTAAAGTGCTTTTCCCTTTCTCATTTCCTGTTTCTGTGGCAAATGTTCATGTTAAACAGGAAGTTCAGTGTGTCTGCAGCTACTGGGAATTATGAGGTTTTTTTTCTATTCATTGATCTGTGTGATGTCACAGAGAAAAGCTCCACCCATCTGTTGTTCAAGTCTTCTGCTTGTGAGATACAGCCAATCAGAATAAAGCACGTTTAAAGGCGGAGGAGCTAAACCGGCTTGTGTGAGACAGCAGCTGAGCTGAGGCTCAAGATGACGGGGACTCATGCTAAGCCGCTCTGTGAGAGCTAACGTTGGAATGAGCAGAACGATCCACCTAACAGAGTTTTATGGTTTTGAGTCGTCTGTGTTTAACACTGGCTCAATAATTATGCATATTAGTTTCTAAGCTCCGCCTACACAGGTAACCAAATGCATGTAGAACCAACGTCACACAGATGTTGAACTGCATGGATTCACCCGTTAGAAAACTTGACAAGTAGAATAAACCACCTCCCACTTTGCCTCTGGGTTATTTTTCTGACATCAGAGGATCATTTTACCTTCTTTACCTCAGACTCAGGGGGCAAAGGTCAAAGGTGGTAAGCTTCTATCTTTTCACCTTGTCACACGTGGAGGATTTCCTTTGGACCGCTGCTCAAACACAAGCAGATGTGGTTTCACGGTGAGGGCACTCATTATTATCACTTGTAATAATCAGCAGATGGAATAGATTAGCTCCGCCTACACCAGGTACAGCATTAAAATCTGGTCAGATTATTTGCTCCTTCCTATCTGGTCTGCTCTGCGGCTCTGTCATCTGTGATGAGTGTAATAGGTCCAGAGTGAAACCTCCACCTGTGAGAAGCTGATTTCTAACAAACCTTGCAGCAAGAGTAAAGATCAGTTCAGCTCGACTCGTCTCCATCACTGCCCATCAGCCACTCCCTCACCTGCAGAGTGACGGCACAGGTGGGATGGAAGCCCATTTCTGCCCACAAATGGAAACACACTTGCTGCAAACGTCTGAACGTTTTACTCTACTTTGTATTTTGGGGGCGCTGAGCCTTTATTGGTCAGCAGAGAGCGGGCAGCAAGTGGCCGTGGGGAATTGAACCTGCACCTATGAGGTGCCTGAAGGTCTCACCTGTGAAATATTTTTTTGTCATTCAGACACGACCTTAAATATTCGATTCATCTTTTACTTTAAAATTCATTTCAGCCGAGGTAATTGGGTAGCATCCCCCCCCCCCCGAAATGGGCTTCCATACATACAGCACTGACCAATAGGAGCTCAGAACCCATCACTGTGGTATTGTGCCCCCTGCTGCAGGAGCTTCGGACACTTTCTGATGACATCATGCAGGCTTTAAGAGACGCTTAGCTCTGATTGGCTGGTACAAATGGGGTGCAAATATGGCTAGATGGTGACAGACGGCCCCGGTGGGGTTGATGGCGTCGTGGGGGTCGCTGTGGTGCTGGAGTGTCGGGGCGGGGCCAGGTTGAGCAGGGCGCCGACGGTCACGGCCACCTGGGGTAGCCCTCGCTCCTCCAGGATGTGAAGAGGAAGGCACAACTGACTCTGCACAGACAAACACCACAGAAGAAGACACAGCGAGGGGCAGGGGGAACGGATGGAAAACGAAATCAACAGGTAAAATAACTGAAACCATGGCAACGCAAGGATGAAAACAAGGAACGGCAAAAATGATGGAGGAGGAGGAGGAAAGAAGGGGCGGGGCGTGCAGATGGAAGCAGACAGGTAAGAGAGCTTTGAACAGAAGGCTGTGGGCCAAAGACGGGGGCGGAGACAGAAGGAAGTAAGAGGCGGATGGGAAGTGTAGTGCCACAGCGGCAGGTGTCAGTTTTGAGCCGGCTGCCATCAAACACGTACAGATTTAAACTCCAACACATTTGCACGGTGACGCACCAATCAGCACACCTTCCACACAGCTAGGAAACATGGGAGTTTATCAGCACTGAGGTTAATCGATCACCTGACTAACAATAACCTCCGACTTTAGCTCAGTGAGGCCTGAAAGCAGCGACTGCAGCACAAACTTGTCAGGAAGCTCGGATCAGGATCACGCACTCATGCTTACAGAGAGGGGAGCACCCCCTGCTGGTGGGGGAAGAATAAGGCACTGCCGTGTCGTCATCTTCACAACACGCGTGCTAGAAGCTCTGCTAAGGTGTCCTGGGCCACACCAGTGGACCGACTGCAGTGGCAGGAGCTGGTTTCCACCAGGACACCAGTCCAGTGTCGGTGGGTTGCAGGCGAGTATGAAGCATGAAATTAATGTGCTGACATCAGTTTACACCTTGACTGTGTTACCTGATGTCGGGTCTCTGTGAAGAGGATGAAGCGGCCATTGCTGGCATCGATGGAACAAACCAATCAGGAGGCAAAGACCTCCAGGTGTGTTTGAAAGACAGACAAGTGAGTCGAGCGGCTTTACTGAACTTTATTGATGGAGCTCTAAAAGGAACAGAGCAGAGGCACAGGTCTACAAAACACTCAGACATCCTCATCCTCACTCTTCATCGTAGAACAATCCCATCCTGTGACGCTTCGGCGTGCTCCGGCCGGTTGGAGCCACAGGAAACCCGCCCACGTTGAGGCCGAGTCCCCTCCCACTGCAGGATGCCTCTTTGTTCTGCTCGAGTTTCCACCGTCACAGACATAAGAGCGATGGCGAGGCCATCACAGGTCGGTGTCCTGACCCTGCACACCTGTGGGGGTTGCTGCTAGTCCTGCAGTGGGAGGAGTCTCCAGAGCCTCGGTACAGGTGACACTGAAGGTTCCTGCGCTTCGACCGGAGAGCCACCCGGGAGGTCAATGCAGGCATCAGACCACATGTGAAACGCTGATGTGGTGCTCAGAGGTCGTTTCCAGGGAGACGTGTTTCTGATGGGAGGGGCTGACACTTCAAACAGTAAAAAAATGGAACGTAAGGCACGGGGCAGAACGCCAACAGGCAGGAGGCGAGCGTGAGGGCGAGCTTTGGGGGATCGTCCAGGTCCGACTGAGGGGTCACATGGTCCTCTGGCTCAAACACTCAACTCTTCTGTGCCTCACGCCTTCTACCTGCCCACTGGGCGGAGCATCGGTCACTCAAAGGGTCACGGGGGGGGGCTGGATGTTCATCGTCGTCAGCGTGAGCAGAAAATGTTTCTATTAATCAGCAAGGAGGCTGCGACACGCACACCTGTACAGGTGAGAGAGGAACGGCTTATGGATGATTTCAAAGCATATGGGAGAGCATTTGATCCAGCTGCTGGAGTGAACTTGCTCGGATGTTCCTCTGAGCCCACAGCTGATTGGCCGATGACAGACGCTCTAACTCGAGTGGCGAGCATCGCCCCACGCTGATCTGAGTCTTCACCTTTGACCTGAACACGTCTACAGGGCCAGGATCAGAGCCTCAGGAGCAGCGTCAGGTCCCGCAGATGGGCGTGTCTACAGACTAGACGCCGCTGCACACGTCAGGAGACAGACGGACCAATCGGAGCCAGGCTCTTCTCCTCGGCCCAGTTTTTGTGCTAAACTAACGTAACCTGAAAGGTGGCAGTACTACGACAGATCCAGGGCAGGATTCCTGCGTTACTGTGGTGAACGGAGACTCTGAGGGGACATTGCTGGGATAAATTCACGCCCGCTGCGTGCAACTCGGCGAGATCGCCCTCGGCTCGCTCGGCGTCAGACGTGCGGCGCCAGGTGCACATAAATGGCACACAGCACCGACATGACAGACAGGTAAAAGAGGGCGAAGCCGGCCAGCTGGACCTGAGGGGACAGGCTGACCAGGGGAGGAGCCATGGAGAGCAGCACCTCCACTGTGGCATAAACCCCGCCCCCTTTCCCCTCCAGGACGTCGCCCACTGAACAGAGATGGTCCTGAGTGCGTGCGTGTTGGGTGAGATGGACACGGGGGAGGAAGAACAGAGGAGAGACGCACGGAAGGAGGAAGGGAGCGATGAGAGGCGGGACGATGACAGAGAGGAAGAGAGGCGTTAGTAGAAGAAGAAACTTCAAACTTCACCATCAGTCGTCCAGCCCGATTGGTTGGTTCGTTATGATAAACCACACGCGTATTTATGACTACCCAGCCCCGCCCCATCAGTCATGGCGGCGTGCTGCAGATCACACTGAGGTTTAATGACAGCGTCAGCAGCAGAGGCCGAACCCGTGTCTGAAATCTCCGAGCCGGGGTCAAAGGTCACTCTCAATAAAAACCCCAGCGGGCCCCGTTTCATTAAAGGCATCGGCTCGTCTGGCAGGAGGACTGATGGGGAACATTTGGATTTGCTGTTGTTCGTTCATCGCTCAGGTGTGCATGGTACCTGTGGGACTCCGATGCGGCGACACGCCTCCAGGAAGTTCTCCACGTTTCTGCGGCACTTGGCCATGGTGAGTTTGGGCTGCGGGCAGACGGGACAGTCAGCGGGGCACACCTGAACAGCAGCGCACACATTAACACTTTACTCACCACGGCAGGGGAGGGGACGTGGATGCTGGGGACGGACCGCGGCCTCACGTGATTGGCCAGGTGACAGAGAACCACGCCGTCCGTCAGGGCTGCTCCCAGGTCACTCGGCAGTGACACTTTGAGACGAGCCTCGATGTTCTTGGAGGGAGAGAGAGGGCTGATCAGTCACCTGTGAACAAGGTAACCCACCCAGGTGAGTCCAGGTACGCACCTTCCTGAGTTGCTCCACCACCTCGACGTCCTCTGCAGCAAGAGGAGGAGCGGCGGGAGCCTCCTCCTGGCTCGGAGGAGCAGAGGTATCACCTGGAGGACAGAGAGGGAACAGCAGTCACACAGAGCACACCTGACAGGTGAGTGAGGCTGAGGACACACCCCCACAGGACCTCACCTTTCCTCTTCTCCTCCCTCTGCGCGAGCCGGAACAGGAAGCTCTCTGGCCGCACATTGGTAGTTCGACAGGAGGCCACGCCCCCCGAGCTGGGGTAAGACGGCGACTGATTGGCTGAAAGAAGAGAAAATCCAGGTGTGAGCGGGAGGCAGGCGAACACTGGGGAGGGGAGGGGCTTCGGTAAACTGTCGGTCTTACCTGTAGGAGAGAGAGCAGCTCGGTCCTCACCCTGTGGGACAACACAACACAGTCACACAGCTGGACACACCTGGAGGTCAGTGCGAGGCAGCGAGCTTCAGGTGTGCTGCTAGCTCCAGGCTGCTCAGGTGTGTCAACGCTAATGATGTCATTTCAGGTAAAATACTGATTAACATTCAGTGGAATCACTCAGGTACTCTTCACAGGTATTTCTGATCATGTGACTGAACAAAAACAGCTGCTCTGGGGGCGGGGCCAAGACCACTTCTTTCCTGAAACAGTGAAATGACGTCTGTAACTGGGACGTCCTGCAGTGGACACCGGGCCTCATTCACCGAACACGCGTCAGCAAAATCACACACGTGAAACATGAACAACACGACAGCGAATCGCAGTCATTTCTCACTTTAATGAGAAAGAACGCCAGAGGACGCTCGGCTTCCACGGCAGCGGTTAAAAACACCGGACTGAAACACAATGAGGCTACGTCCACACGTACACGGGTATTTTTGAAAATGAAGATTTTCCGTTTTCGTTTATACAAAAAAAATCCCGTCCACACATAAAAGCCAAACACGAAGGAAAACGCTGCTAGGAACAGGCAGGTGGCGCTATATCTCTATCCGTGTAGAAATGTTGGCCAATCAGAAGTCGATAAGCCTGGGTGGGAAAGAGTAAACAAAGATGGGGCATAGAAGCAGAACTGAGTCGTCTGTGTGGAGGGACAGTAACTGTGTGTGTGTACGCATGTAAACACTGCAGAGTAACAGTAACAGTGTTGTAGAAATTCATTTCACCGAAACAACGTGGCGCACACCTTTGACGCTGGGTTTTCTGCGTTTACCTCGTCCACACGTAAACGCAAAAACTGAGTTTTTAGAAATCTCCGTTTTCAGTGACCGAAAACGCCATTTACGTGTGGACGAAAGGCGCAAACGCATAGAAAAATCTGCGTTTTCAAAAATACCCGGGTACGTGTGGACGTAGCCTGAGACTCGTGGAAAAACGAAAAGAAAAAGACCTGAGCGCCGACGGAAAGAGAAGGAGGAAGTCAGCAGACAGGCAGCACCTGACAGACGACTGGTCTACGATCGTCGCCATGTCCAACGCCGTTCGGCCCCGTTAACATCACCACGTTTGTTTTGGTTTTTTCGACTTTTTGCAAACTGAAACGGACCAAAGAGAAACGACGTGCAGCGAGACACCTCAAAGGACCGTCCCACGTTTACCTGTCCAAGGTTTGCGAATGAGGCCCAGTGACACCTGGTGTTGCTAATGAAATATTGTAACGACAAACCGCTGACTCCGCCTCCTAGAAACTGCCTCACTTTGAAGGTCAAGCATGCGGACACAGTGCAGCATGCACAGTGCAGTACCTGCAGCAGACAGGAGGTGGCGCTATCAGAAGTGTGAGAATAACAGCCGTCTACAGACAGTCCAGCCACAGACTGAGACACAGACAGACAGACAGGGGAGGGGCCAAATAAAAAGAAAGGAAGAGCAGTGATGTCAGTGAACGTTGCGTCCAGCAGGGACGGACGCGTGGAAGGCGTGTGTCACCTGTCTGTGTGAGCCAGGTCGCCTCTTTATCGTGTTTGTGTCAAAGTCGATCTCAAACACCAGGACACACTGACACACAGACAGACACGCAGACAGACAGGAAGGAAGGCGGCGAGGGCGGAGATAAAAAGAAAGGGGGAGGAGCAAACTGAGGAGGAAGTGAAGATGAGGAAAAAAGAAAAGGGGAAGAAGAAGAAGAGAAGAAGAAGTAGTTAATGCAGAGATTCAGGTGTTAATGACGTGCAGGTGCTTTCAGCTCATCGTCTGTTTCAGTGAATTTAAGCTCCGACAGCTCGGCAGGTTTAGGAAACGCGTCGCACAAACTTTACCACCTCAGTCTCTCCACAGGAAGTGCCGATGCTCACGGGACACACCCACAGCGTTAATCACCTCTGGGTCCAACAATTTCAGCTCCAGTGAGACGATCAGTGTTTGTTCTCCTGGCTGTGACAATAAAGTTTTTCTAAGGATTTGCGAGCGCCGCCGTCACCGTCGGTGATGTTTAGAGAACAATGAGGTCAGCTGACACGTGATGATGCTACAGAAGCAGAGCGGCCAGACTGTTAAACTAAAGTTCACAACGAGGGTCTCTGCTGGGCGGAGACAAACATCACCATGTGACAGGAAGTAGATGCTGAAAAGAGACCAAACTGAACCTGAGAGAGTAACCGCTGCTGCTCGGGTTACTCCTGAACCAGTTTAAACCAGTTTATGGACGCGCCGTGTGACCCTTTATAGACTAACATGTCATCACCACAGTCACAGTAGCCACTCAGAGCCCAGAGGAGTAGATAGGAAAGGGGTAAAGGAAGAGGATAAGAACAGGTGGTGCTGGGTGGGGCTTAGAGGAAAGGTGGACAGGTGTGTTCATGCTGATTCAGTCCTCAGAATCCCTCGGGTTTGTGTGCTTTTTCAAAATAAGAGCGCTCTGCCAACACAGACTAACACGGCTCCAGTGCGATCGAGCGTGGGGTCAAAGTGATCCACAGAGAGAAACACGTCTGTCTGCGTAACGCTAAAATGAGAGCTCGTTTCTCACCTCGACCTTTAACCTTCATTCAAGTTTGTCACTGATCTGGAGCTCCTCCATGTCACGACATCAAAACTTTGACCGTGCCGCCGGTTCACGTGGTTCATACAGCGGCGAGAAGCCAACCACAAGATGAAAACGAACCCGATAATCAACCACGTAAAACATATTTACACCCAGACGAGTTTCACGCGCTCGAGCCGAGACCACAACACTGAGCAGCTGATAAATATATTTACAAAATAACAGCACGATGAGGAAACGCAGTGCGGACGCAGTTTGTCCTCCAAACGCTTCTGCACACAAACCCGAGCGACCCTGCTCTGAAAATCAGTTAGTAGCTGTTGGGGGTGGGGCCATACTCTTACCATGAACAGGGCGGAGTCGTCTGTGTGGGTGGAGCGTCGGGAGGGGTAGACGTTCTGAGCGCACAAACAGAAACCACAGACACACAAACACATTAACAAATACTAACATACAGGTGAGAGCGTGGCGAATGAGGGGTGTGGTTTAAACAGGGGCGGGGCTAGACTCACTGTGCGAGCTTCTAATAACCATCGCTATTAGAAGATCGTTACCTGCTGAGTCGTGCAGCTTTACGTTTTCTCTCAGATATTTGGAAAAAAAACGATTTTCCACATTGCTCCCATGTCAGAGGTCAGAGGTCAGAGGTCATGCGTGCTTGGCTCCACAGTTTGAAACACTCTCAGCTCTCAGCACCGGTCAGATGGGACAGATCAGCGAGTGAGGGAGCGGGAGTCGCCCTGGGTCACCATGGGCTGTGGAGGTGGGGTTAACTTACGAGACAGGCCTGACCCCGACAGGATGACCCTTGACCTCCATGTCTTCATTTATCTTTGTTAGACGTTTGAAAGTGAACGCACGTGCCGATAAAAACCGACCGACTAATCGCGCCCACACTCGCCGGCGTTTTTCTGTCAGCCTCACACAGCACCATGTTTACCTCTGAGCCAACCAATCATCAGCAAGTGAATCACACGCCTCCATCGTTACAGGAAGTGACACAGGAAGTGAAACGTTATGACTCTGATTCCATCAAACCAATCACGAATTATTATTATTGCATCATTTAACAACACCTGTTCACAAAGAGGTACACACCGACTCACACCGACTCACACAGACAGACTCACACACGCTCACACACACAGACTCACACACACACACAGACTCACACACAACACACACACACACACAGACTCACACACAGCACACACACACGACTCACACACACAGACTCACACACACACACACACAGACACACACAACTCACACACAGACTCACACACACACACAACCACAACACACCAACACACACAACCACACAACACACACACACACACACAACACACACACACAGACACACAACACACCAGACACACACACACACACACACACACACACACAGACACACACACACAGACACACACACAGACTCACACCACACACACAGCTCACACACTCACACACACACACACACACAACTACACACACCACACAGACTCACACACAGACACACACACACACACACACAGACACACACACACAGACACACACACACGACAACACACACAGCCACACACGCAGACTCACACACAGACACAGACACACACACCACACACACACACACACACACACACACAACACACACACACACAGACTCACACACACAACACACCAGACCACACACACAACACACACAGACACACACACAGACTCACACAACACAGACACACGTCACACACAGACACACACACACACGCTCACACACCAGACTCACACACACACACAGACTCACACACACAGACACACACACACAGACACAACACACACGACACGACACACACACACACACAGACCACACACACACACACACACACACACACACACACACACACACACCCCCCCCCTCACACACACACCACTCACACACACACACACACAAAGCACACACACACACACACACACACACACACAGGCAGAGACAACACAGACACACACGACACACAGACACACACACAAGACACACACACACACAACAAGGTCAGTGAAGCTCACCACACACACACACACACACACACACACACACACACACACACACACACACACGCACACACACACAGACACACACACACAGACAGACTCACACGCTCACACACGCAGACTCACACACACGCTCACACACGCAGACTCACACACAGACACACACGCTCACACACGCAGACTCACACACACAGACACAGACTCACACGCTCACACGCTCACACACACAGACTCACACGCTCACACACGCAGACTCACACACTCACACACACACGCTCTCACACACAGACACACACGCTCACACACACAGACTCACACACACAGACTCACCTCTGTGTCAGGACTGGCCTTCGTGGGACTCGGAGCTGCTTTATGCTGAAAAGCATCAACAGAGTTTCGATCAATAACAGCTGATCAGCGATCAATAACGTGCCGTCACCAGTTAAACTGGTACCGTTCGTACCTTGGCGTGTCCGCTCACGTTGTCCCTCTGCAGCGAGCGGTTCTTCTGCCGCTCCTCGTCGTACCTCATGGCGGCGAGCTGCGCCTCCCTCCTCATCCTCTCCACGCCGCCTCTCTGAGGACACAGACCGTCAGTGCTGCTGCAGCTGTGCTCAGCTTCTACCTCACAGGTAAGAGGACGCCTTACCTGTCCGTGTGAGCCAGATGCGGCCGCGGCGCTATCGACTCCACCCCTGAGGGACACGAGTTGACACAGTAAGCCAGACAGGAAGTGAAAAGAGCAGGTGTGATAAAGGTGAACGAGGACCGTACCTGCTGTGTCTCCTCGGGTCTTCCATCCTCGAAGAGCCGCTTTTCACAGGAGAACCCTGAGCACAGAGACAGGAAGTCACACAGGGTTTTCACAATAAAGCTCAGATTTTACACCACAATTATCAGTTTATACCTCAAACCACCGACAGACTCGACCTTTGACCTTTCAGAAGTCTGTGTAAAAAGGCTTACTGTAAAGACTGTAGTTAAAAGACGACAAGCAATTGTGGGGTGCATGTGAGTCGCAGGTGTGACTTCCTGTGGGCGGAGCTCTCACCTCTCTGGTGATGCGTCTCTCGATGTAAGCCATGAACTGAGAGCTCAGGCTGGTCCTGTCTCCTCCCCCACGACTCCTCCCCTCCTCCTCCTCCTCCTCACCCGCACAGCTGTCGATGAAGTCGATCTGCTCCAACTCCCCATCTGACACACACACAGAGGAGGAGACGATCCAGACGAGAAGCACCAATCAGCTCCATCACTCACCACATTCACTCCGAGTACTCTGGATTCCGACTGGCTGGCAGCTGTGGAGCGTAACTTCGAACCAGCTGATGGAGACGTCTGTGCAGGTGAGAGCTTCTACCAGTTTCACCTGTCCTAACCATGAGCCACGTCACACTGATCTGAATTGATGATACTGAAGCAGCCGGAGCCAACCTTCCACTAACACGCTCGGCTTCATCTTCCTCAGCAGTGTACCAGGCTCAGGTGCGTTTGTTTTACCGCCTCAACCTCTAAACTGATGTGAGATCAGAGAAACGCTCACATGTGCCATTAGGCAGCGCCGCTCCTCCCGCCGCGCCTCCTCGCTGCCTCTGGTCTCGGCTGATGTCAGCCACTCGCTGGGGCAGCTCCGACAGCTCCTCTGAGGCCTGCACAGAGGAGACAGCGCGGTTTCTGCAAACGGAGCTCGAGCAGGAGCGAAATCAGCGGCTCAACACCAGCAGGCTGCGATGGGTGGGCTTATTATTCTGTGGGTCGGCACAGCTCTGATCGTTTAGCAATGCCTGACGGGCTCGCCCTGGTGTGAGCCACGCTAACCACACATTTATCTGCTACAGCACAGTTCATGTAAAAATCCTCCACCGTTAAAGGGTCAGGGGTCAACAGGGGTCACGATGGAGGATACGTGTCGTCGACTCATTAAACTAAAAGAAAACAGAACATCGAGGCTGCCGTGACGAAACACTGTGTGTGTTTGTGTCTGTGTGCGTGTGTGACCTCGTTGCTCAGCCATCTCTTGTCTCCGCTGTCGACGCTGTTGAAGCCGGAGTCGAGCGCTCCGTAGGGACGCCCGGGGTAAAGCTCATCCACACTGATGGGGCAAAGTGAGAGAGTCAAAGGCTTTTATTGTGAAAGAGCAGCAGCTTTTGTGTGTGTGTGTGTGTGTGTGTGTGTGTGTGTGTGTGTGTGTGTGCGTGCGCAGACCAGGAGCTGAAGGTCAGAGGTCGTCTGTCGTACTCGGGCAGGTCCGGCGTCGTCTTGCTGGCCTCCAGATTCAGGTACTTAAATATGTGAACTTTCCCTTTAATGCAGATCTGCAGACAGGAAGCAGACGTTAGCTCTGAACCGACACCTGCACAGGGATGCCTGCGAGGTCACTTCCTGCGTACCTGAGCGGGCGGGGTCTGCAGCGGGTTGTTGTCGAGGACGATGGTCTGCAGCTGCGTGAGGCGGCGATAACAGACGGGGATGGAGGTCACTTTGTTACAGGAGAAGTCGAGACGCACCAGAGGCAGCTCGGCCAGCTCTGCAGGGACGACCAATCAGATTACTCCACGAGCCATCACGCTTCACTTCCCAGGTTTGACAACACAATGACTCAATTCTCTTCTTCTTATGGTTCCATCCGTTCTTTTGAGGGGTGGAGCCTATCCCAGCTACCATAGGGCGAAAGGCGGGGCACACCTAAATACTACCAATTATTACTAATGGCCACTAGTGGACAATTGGCAGTACTGCACGTGTTTTTTACTGTCTCATCATCCTGGAGGAAAATTAAAGAAACCAAGACGACCTATGACTGCTGTGGATCTACACTGCGCCCAGGCACCTTCAGATCCCTGAACGTGGCGTGGAGTATCGCCTCGCACTGCTGCCGGGACTGACCGCTATGTCTGGTTTTGATCTGGGTAGATAAGTGAGTTTAAACGAGCTGTGCTGACCGCCGGGGTCGCGGTGGAGCGTCAGGGATTGGTGTGATTTGCCATTCAGTTAAATTCAAAGACGTGCAAACGACTATACTGTTTTTACCTGCTGGGTGGGCGTGTCCCCGTAGCTCTGACGTCAGGTGAAAACTGTGGATCGCCTGTTCTAGGATTTTACTACTCAGCTGTAAAAAAACTAAATCTGACTCGCCGTCAGAACTCGCTCAGGAGTTCACAGACGAGTCGAGACAAGCAGAGAAATGTGGCGGCGACTGAGCTGTGAGAGAGACAGCAGCTCTTTGGAAAGATAGCAGGAAATGCCGCGACCGCTTTGAAACCTGAACACAACAGCGGGCGCTTCGTGCCCCTGCTGTTCGGCCTGTGTGGTGACTTTAATCACGTTGCTTTGACGGGTGGAGATTCACGACACTGATGTTTGGGTCAGAGGTTAAAAACTGCAGCTCACCCATCTGCATGTGCACGGGGGGAGGAGGAGCTCCACGCTCACACAGGAGCACCAGACCCATCAGTGGGTTAGTCTGGTCTGAGCCATGCCCTCTGCCGTGGGCTGACTGACAGCTCAGTGGGAGGAGCTTAGATTGGCAGCGCGATCCAGGTGTTTTATTCTAATTTAACCTGCAGTCATTTATCAGGGCCTGAGTCAGCTGATCGGCTGATACAGAAACAATAACTGATCAATAAGTAACAGACAGCGCAGACTCCAGGCTGTGAACACAGCGGTCACCATCGTTTCACGCGTTTGTGTGTGTACCTGGTGGCAGTCGGACCAGGTGGTTTCTCCTGATGTTCAGGTCTCTTAGAGCCTCCAGCTGGCCCACCTGAGCAGGCAGAATCTGGATCTCGTTGCAGCTCACATCCTGTGGGCGATCAAAGATAACGATAATCAATAAGCGCTCCAATCGGTCAGCGAGGATGCCGACGTGCGGCGTGAGAGGACCGACCAGCTCGGTGAGGTGCCTCAGCTGTCCCAGCTCCTCCGGCAGGGAAACCAGCTTGTTGTTGCAGGCGATCAAAACCTTCAGAGGGAGGCCGCAGACGACGGCGGGCAGCACCGACAGCTGGTTCCGACTGAGGGGAGGGGCATTAAGAGAGGGGCGGGGTCAGAGACACAGGCATCCAGCTGTCATCGGTAAACATGTGACAAGTGTGCATGTGACAGAGAACAGAGGAAGAGGAGGACTACAAGACAAAACAGAATGAGACAAAGAAAAGAAAGACGATGAAGAGCAGAGAAGAAGAGGAAGACAAAAAGCAGAAGAAGACGAGGAGACGCTTCCAGATTCCTTCTGGTCCTGCTGATGACACCAAAAGTGGGCTTCATGGTTTCCGACCAATAAAATCAGCAGCATTCAAGCCGTCGGTTTAGTGAGCAGCACCCACAGGTCACCCACAGAAAAGCACGCCACAAGGTGAGGACATGCCAGAGGACTTCCTGTTTGGTGCCGTCTGACAGAGCGTGGAGCTCGTGATAAATGAAACAGACCTGAGGCACACAACTGCACAGGTGTGTGTGTCTTTGTGTGTGTTACCTGAGGTTCAGGTAGGTAAGCGCCTGCAGGTTGAGCAGGCCGTCAGGCAGCGACCGCAGACAGTTCTGGTACAGGTTCAGACTCTCCAGAGACACGTAGAGACAAACCTCAAGAGGAAGCTCCGACAGCCGGTTACGAGACAGATCTGCACACACACACGGTACAGGTTAACCCGAGATCACGCACACACACATGGTACAGGTTAACCCGAGATCACACACACACGTGTTCCTGAAGCTGCTCGTGACCCGCGCACACACAGAGCTCACACATGAACATAACCCGCCTCCGAGGACTGCAGAGCGCAGAGGGGACGCTTGGCCCCTGCTCACTCTGCACACACAGAAATGTGAGATACTCTGAGATGGGCGATGTTGTGACTCTAAAGCAGAGATACTGAGCGAGCTGAGTGAAGCAGCTGTGAAGCCTCAGCTCAGAGAGAGGAGGAGCCTGGACAGGTATGGACAGGTACTGCTCACAGACCCGCCTATGAAGCATTTGTTGTGCTGATACAATCCTGCAAGGCTCAGGATCCGCGGAGCAGTCTTCCCCCCTCATCCAACATCAGCCTGGTCAAGCATCGCACCTGGGCGGCACTCACTCAATTCATGGCACACACGCGAAACACTCGTGTTTGTTTGTTTCCGGTCTCGTGCTTCCCGAGTATGTCCAGGGAGATGACGAAACCCAATCAAACACGTTAAACTGTGACGTCATTGCAGGCTACGTACAGCGAATATCGGTTTGGGTGCAATTTAGTGTGAATGAAAGGAGCACGTGCAGCATCAGCATGGCGGGCTTCGATCAGCTGATCGATAATCAATGCTGTTTGTTCTGTACGTTTGTTTTGCTCGGCACGCCGGCCCGGGCAGGCGGAGTCGCCTCTGTGTCCTCCTGGCTCGTTATCTAATCGAGTCGAACAAAGCAAAGCCAGCCAGGTGTGTGGTCACCTTCGGGCCCAGTCTCTGACTTCAGCCCCCCCCCGCGGGTGGTCAGCCTCCCCTCGCCCCGGTGACCCCGCACGCCTCCTCCGCAGTGTTTACAGGCTGTCGGGAGCAGAGCTAACATGCTAACAAACAAGCTGGCAGGTGAAGCGGCACGAGCCGTCACCTCGGAGATCAGGTGACAACCTCTCAGCCTCCCCGCAGTGAGAGCCGTTAACCGCAGCTTTAAACCCGGCGGCAGCACGCAGGTAACCGCGCTAACCTTGCTAACATGCTAAGAGCAGCTTACCGGGCTCAGACCCGAACCGTCCGGTACAAAAACGCCTCTGCCGGCGGGCTCGGTCCCCGGATTCACTGTGACTGCCTGTCTGCGCCGGTACTCTCCGCTCGGAGAGCCCGGTAAAGGCAGCGGAACCCCGACACGGTGCCGATTTCTGAGTTCGATGTTTGTCACAACACCGGCCTGACGGTGTCCCAGCCTACCCGCAGCCTCAAACCCGACTTCCCCAAAGCACTCCGGACTAAGCCACCGCCCACGGCCCGCCATACACGGCCCGCCGCCGGGCCGGGTCCCGGTGCGGTTCACTCACCGGCCCTGGTGGTGTCGGTCAGGTCGTGGTTGGCGGCGCACCGGGGGAACTCCTTCAGCTTCCTGCCGCTCAGGTTCAAGCTCCCGGTGGCCGCGGCTTCGTCCAGCGCTCGGTCCAGAGAACGGTTCCAGGGCGCCGGGCCCAGTCCGTTACTATTCCCGGTGCCGCCGCCCCCGATGGTGAAGCTGAGTCCGGCGCTGTCCGCAGAGCCCAACAACACCGAGGCCGCCATTACACGCTCCGGCTGTTAGCTCGGTGCTAACGGCTAACTCCCACCCTAAAGTCCAGGCCGGAGCATGCGCATTGCGGCGCTGGACAACAAGACGAAGCGAGCAATGCTGTAGTATTACTGCAGTACTACTACTTTATTACTGCTATAGTGCAGCTGCAATACTACTGTAGTATTATTAGTACTGCTGTAATATTGGCATCACTATACTACTATAATTTAGTACTAGTGTAATACTACTAATCAAACTGCAATACTACAGTACTATTAGATAAGATATATAACTCTTTGTTGTCATTGCACAGTCATACAGAGTACAATAGTTCAATGAAGTTGGAAAACTGTCCTACGTCGGCACTACATGTAACACGACACGATACAACACAGTATATTAACTTAGTAATAAAAATGAATAACTGTATGTGTATTGCACACTGTTATTATTGCACATTAGTCATTATTGCACCTTGTTATAAATATAAATATTATTATTGTTATTGTTTCCCCCCCCCCA
>NW_024582903.1:190505-197613 GCF_018398535.1 Haplochromis burtoni
AATAAAACAAGTTTTAAAAAGAGATTTTTCCATTTGATTACATTTTGTATGATGGATTATGCAGAAAAAGTAGAATTGGGCTGAAAGATCTATCGCTTTATCACCTCTTCAGGTTGTAAATCATGTTTTTAAAAAGTAACTAAGTAACTAAGTAACTAAGTAATTAATTACTTTGAAAATAAGTCATCAGTAAAGAAACGGGATTACTTTTTTGGGGAAGTAATTAGTAATTAGTTACTGATTACTTTTTTCAAGTAACTTGACCAACACTGCTCACTACCACTGTAATACTTAATACTACTGTTACATTACTGTAGTACTACCACAGAGACACTGGAACAGAGAGCCTGGCGAGCAGTCACGATGCTGCTGAAATACTCCAATACTCTTGTAAGATTAGTGCCCATCGTACTGTGTTCTGATTTTTTGCAGGCGATCACTGACAGGTATTTGTATACGTGTACAGCAATACTACAGTTGTTATTATAATATTACTTTTGTAATGCTCTTACTGCTTCTAATGCTGTAATACTACCACAGATACAGCCCAGTGCTTTGTACAATACTGCTACTGATACCACAGTACCATAACTATTTAATGCAATAATACTATTAACAATGTAATACAGTGCTTATAATAGTATAATACTGCTGGCACGCTACCATACTACTGCTAATACAGCAGTAATACTTGTCGTACTACTGTAATTCCCAGCTTTGTTGCGGTGAGCAGATCTCTGTACTCACTCATGTCGTTTTTATTATAATTTAATAAACAGGAGGAGGAGGTGCTCAGTGAGCAGCATGGACATGAGTCCATCACAGGGATAGCTCAGAGTCACAGAGGCTGAGCAGGTTTGAGCATGTGCAGAGGATGGCGGCTGAAGATGGAGCTGCCAGGCGGGCGGAGGAGAGGAAGATCTGAGAGGAGGCTCATGATGCAGTGAAGAAGAAGAGGAGGAGTCGCCGCCCTGCTGGCCAGCAGAGAGAATGCAGGTTTACGCTTGAGGGTTTTTTATTGTTTAGTTTATTTTATTTAAAATGACGTAACATCCTGGAAAAGTCAGGAATTCAGACAATAACAGGATTTTTTTTTCTTAAAAAAAAAAAAGAAAAGCAGGGGCTCCTTCACCGCTGACGTCAACCGCTCCACAAACGTCATCTCCCAGAGTTCACAGCGCTGTCGCATACCGGCACATGCGCGTCCAGGCGGTGTTCGGGGTCGGCTATCATGGCGACGTACGTGGACATCCTGAAGAGCGAGTTTCCTGAGATCGACGCGGAGCTGTTCGACTACATCACAGGTGAGAGGCCGGGCACCGGGCCGCTGTCCGGGGGGAGCGAGCCGCTGTCCGCCGGCCCGGAGCCGACGGGGGTTAGCCTGACAGCGGCTGCTCTTTAGCCAATGAGCTAACGAGCTAACCGGGTTGACAGCACTCAGAGCAGGGACACCGGCTAGCACGGCATAACCCGGCACGCCTGGACCTGAACCTGGGTTAGCACGGCCTGAGAGATCCACAGGTAGCGGAAACACGGAAGCAGCATTAGAGGAAGCAGAAACCCTGAGACTCAATTATTGATCCTGTGATTGATCCAGCCCAGAGGCAGCTGGTGGGGGCTCTGACATTAGGAGGGTTTCCACCAGCTTCTTCCTTGTGGTGTGTGAACGGGAGCAGACACGCAGCCTGGAGCTGCTGGTCCTCCTGCTGAGGTGTGTTTGTGTTTCAGGGGTTCTGGATGGCGGCGGGGCGGATTTCGAGGACAGCGAGGAGGTTTACGAAGCGGTCGGCGGCGTGCTGCAGGAGGTGTCAGCTGACAGTAAAAACGAAGATGACATCCGAGACATCTGTCTGCAGATGTTCAACACGCTGAAACTGTGAGGACTGGGTGGGCGGGGTCTGGGCCGTCGGGAGAGGTGGCGTGTTAATGTGAAGGTGTGTGTGTCTTTGTGTCTTTCAGAAACCACCACCGCGGCGCTCAGCGGCAGGTGCTGCTGGACGCTCCCGTGCAGCTCTCCCAGATCTCTGCAGACAGCGGTAAGGTCAACACGCCGAGGAGCACGCACACACACACAGGCTGTAAGAGTGCAGAAACCAAACACACTCCTAACACGCACCTAACCAGAACACACCTCGTGTGTGTGTGTGTGTGTGTGTGTACTACCAATCAAAAGTTTGGACACCTTCTCATTCGATGGGTTTTCAGAGTAATGTAGCAAAGAACAACTCTAAATATGTTTATATTTTAGCTTCCTCCCTTTGCTTTGTTGACAGCGCTGCAAACCCTCAGCCTTCTCTCAGTGAGCTTCATGATGTAGTCACCTGACATGGTTTCACCTCACAGGTGTGCCTGTCAGGGTTCATTTGACAGGTTGGTGCACAGCTGACAGCCTGTTTGACAACTGCTGGAATTTATCTTATGGCAAGAACCAATCAGCTGAGAGAAACAACAGTCCATCATTACTTTAAGAACTGAAGGTCAGTCAGTCCAGAAAACTGCTGAAACGCTGAATGTGTTCCCAAGTGCAGTCACAGAAACCATCCAGCACTGGGATCAAACTGGCTCACACGAGGACGCCCCAGGACAGGAAGACCAGGAGTCCCCTCTGCTGCTGAGGAAACATTCATCCGAGTCACCAGCCTCAGGAATCACAAGTTAACAGCAGCTCGGATCAGAGCCCAGATAGATGCCTCACAGAGCTCCAGCAGCAGACACATCTCTACATGTTCAGAGGAGACTGTGTGAATCAGGCCTTTGTGTCAAATAGCTGCTGAGAAATCACGACTAAGGAAAAGCTACAAGAGAAGAGATTTGTTTGGGCCAAGAAACACAAGGAGTGGACGTTAGACCATCTGTGCTTGGTCTGATGAGTCCACATCTGAGATCTTTGGCTCCACCAGTTCATGTCTTGTGAACTGATGGTCTCTACATGCATGGTTCCCACTGTGAAGCATGGGGGAGGAGGTGTGATGGTGTGAGGGGGCTTTGATGGTGACACTGTTGGGGATTTATTCCAAAGTGAAGGCGCACTGACCCAGCATGGCTACAACAGCATCCTGCAGCAACATGCCATCATTTATTCTTCAACAGCACAATGAGCACAAACACAGCTCCAGGCTGTGTGAGGGCTCTGTGACCAAGGAGAGTGATGGAGTGGTGCGCCAGACACAGGCACCTAAACCCAGTGGAGATGGTTTGGGATGAGATGGAGCGCAGAGTGAAGGCAAAAGGGCCAACAGGTGCTCAGCATGTCTGGGAACTCTGTTGGAAACCATTTCAGGAGACGACCTCACGAAGCTCATGGAGAGAATAGAAATATAAAGCAAAGGGGGGCAATTCTGAAGAATGTAAAACTAGGGCTGAGTATCGTCACTGTGTCAGTTTTGACTCACACAGTCAGAAATATTCTAATTCTGATCATTTATCAGCACACATCCATGTTTCATATCTGTGTATAAACCAAAGCTGACACTGAGACTTCATCAGCGGTGTGAGCATCACAGCAGGTGTAACTGAGGATCCAACAGAGAAACATGAAGCAGGTTTTCCTGTTCTGGCTTTTTATAGCAGAAAACCTTAAAAATATTCTGCAGTCGATCAAAAACTGAAGCAAACCATGAATGAACATGTGAACATGACCTGATGAGGTTTGATTACAGACACAGCTGAGCAGTCATTTGTTTCCATTCGTTCAGTTTGAACAGCAGAGACGAAGCTTTGCTGTCAGAGGCCGACAGCACTGAACACAGCAGCAGACTGGTGGCTAATAAACAGAGAATAATGCAGGAAGCAGAGATTTGATGGTGAACTGGTCTCTGAGTGCTGAGAGAGAGAGAGCTGTGCAGGAAGTACAGCAGCCAAAGTCAGAGGGAGCTCATGAGCATGGTTATCAAACGTGAAGCGCAGGTTGATCTTCTTTTGCTGCTGGTTCAGTCAGTGTTGGTCAGAGTGACGAAACCTGCAGCTTCAGGATCTGTGAGCCGTCGACTCTCAGCAGACGAGCTGCTGGAACAGTTCATGCTGGGTCTGACAGAAAGGTCACACTTGGACCTCTGACCCCTGTCCACCTTTGAAAGCAGCAACATCAGGCACGTGAGCATCAGATCTGGACCAGGGAGCATGCAAGAAGCTGGGCAGGTCTGATGAATCACGTTTTGACTCAGTCAGTTTAATGTCACGTGTGCCCACTACACCTGCTGTCTGCGAAGACAAACGCCATTAATATTATTACTTATTGATGTCATGTCACGTATTGATCTGCCCGTTTCCTTCTCCTCAGTTTCTGCAGCCAAAGACGCTGAGGGCATCTGGATGATGAGACGTGCTCAGAACACGGTATGTACCGGAAACCTGGGAGACTCGTTCGTGGTGACGTTAGCCTGGCTGCGCGGGACAAAGATTACAGCCTCTGACTAAAAAGTCAAAAAAGCCGTGATGGACGATCATCAATAAGCCTTCGATTCAATCAGCAGATGATTGATTTAGCACTAGCTTTAGCCTGCACGTGTCCGGGTTTGGTCACCAGCATTTGTGTATCGACACGTTAGTCTGCCAGTCAAACGAGATGGATGGAAACGTTCAGCACAGACGAGAGCCAATCAGAACTGAGTTGTGTAGAAAGGTGTGACGAATGTGGAAGTGGTCCAATCAGAAGCGACCTTCCTGCGCAGTCGGGTTCGATCTGCCCAGGAAACAGTTCAGCTAGCTTCCTGTTTCTCACAAAACGCGACAAAAAGGAGCGGCGACACATTTCACAGTGGATGTGATGAAAACACGGCCACTCAGGGGCAACGCGACAAACTGGAACGTCCTGATGCTGCTTCGACTAAAACCAGAAGAAAGTAGACGCCTAAATTACGACCAAAGCTAAATGAACGCATGACAGATGTGAAAACCACGTGAGCTCCTCAGACTGTCGGCAGAGTCACGAGGAGGCGAGCTGAAGGCGGGGTTGGGTCTCATCGGTCACGCTGCGAGTCTGAACGCTCCGCATTAGATGCAGCGTGGCGTTCTGGCCCGCTGCTCTCGGCAGGACCTGTCTCTCAGGTTACGGCAGGTGTTACTGAGCGCTCCTCTGCTTTCTGTCTTCAGACGGTCGACGCCAAGAAGCTGGAGAAAGCCGAGGCGAAGCTGAAAGCCAAACACGAGCGCAGGAGCGAGAAGGACTCGCAGAAGGCCTCCAGCCCACTGTGAGTCCACCGTCCACCTGTCATCACCTGCACACACCTGTGCCCCTCTCACCTGTCCTCTTGTTTCCTCAGAGTCCTGGAGGAGGCGTCCGCCAGTCAGGCCAGCAGTAAGAAGGACAGCCGAGTCGACCAATCGGGGAAGAACCGCAGCTACGACATCCGCATAGAGAACTTTGACGTGTCCTTCGGAGAGAGGTGAGCGCTCGGAAAACACCAGCGGGGGCGCAGCGGGGTGGGACGGCTCGTTTTCTCACACTGCCGTTTGTGTCTCAGATGTCTGCTGCAGGGGGCGGAGCTGAGCCTGGCGTCGGGCCGGCGGTACGGCCTGATCGGCCGCAACGGCCTGGGGAAAACGACGCTGCTGAAGATGCTGGCAAGTCGCAGTCTCCGTGTCCCGGCTCACATTTCCATCCTGCACGTGGAGCAGGAAGTGGCAGGGGACGAAACGTCGGCGCTGCAGAGCGTCCTGGAGAGCGACACGGTGCGGGAGGACCTGCTGGGCGAGGAGAGGAGGCTGAATGCTCGCATCGCCAATGGAACGTAAGAAAAACGCTCTGAGGCGTGACTCGCAGAACATCTCTCACATTTAATTCAGCTAATGAGAGTGCAGCAGGCAGCGTGTTTGTCCAATCAGCTGCAGCTGTCTCTGATGCGTGTTGTTTCAGTGCCGACGGGATGGAGAGCGTGCGGCTGTCCGAGATCTACGGAAAGCTGGAGGAGATCGAAGCTGACAAGGCGCCGGCCCGGTAACTATGACAACCGCACCGACACGCTGGTGTTCTTCTTCACTGGTGTTTTTCCCTGCAGCTGACAGGAAAGATTTCTCCTCGTCCTCTGCTGTGATCCTCCAAGGCGGCGGCGTGTTCGAGGCTCTGTGATAAAGTCGTACACGTCCGTGAGCTCGATAATGCCGCTATTACCCGGCCGGCAGGGAAAAAGACGGGTGCCCAGGTACACCGCGTTAAATCAGCCCCGCCCACAGAACACAGTGCGTAACCACAGAGTCTACGTCGGGCTGGAAAACGTTGTGAAGCCGCCGTGATTATTGGGATCCAGATGGGAGAAAACAAGTCTTAACGATGAGCCAACGGTCGGCGAGAGCAGGGCTGACGTGCAGACAGCTCGGTGGAGGCGATGAGTGCGGCTGCAGGCTGACACAGCACCCGACGCGGCGCCTCAAAACATGGAAAACTTTTTTAAATCTCCTGATGAAGTGAAAGTTAAGGCGGCGCGGTGGTTCTGGGGTTAGTGCTGCTGCCTCACAGCAGTTTGCGAGGGCTCCGCCCATAGTCCAGTCACATGATGTCAGGTTTGCCCCGACATAGGCTCCACCCCCACCGACCCTGAACAGATGGAAGTTAAAGGTCTAAATCCGGCCCCTTGTGTGTTCAGACAGCAGTACGAGCCTCTCGCTGATCATCAGGTCACTGAGCACGTGTGATGTCTGAGCGTGTCCGTTTACCTGTGTGATGAAGGACGCGCTTGAGAATCGAGAAGCTAGTCAGCACAGATGTGGTGATGAATTTGTAATCGTGAGGTTGATGGTTTGACCCCCGGCTCCTCAAGTTCACCTCTGTGTCTCGGGTAGAGGGCAGGTTTAAGAGGAGTTTAACCAATAAGATGCATGAAAGCTGGTAGACCCGCCCACTGAGCACAAAACCTCCATCCAGTCGCGTTCGTACCTCAAGTTAGACGTGAAGTGCTGTGAGAGGTTTTCACCAGCAGGGGGCGCCATCGCGAGGCTTCACCTGCTGCTGATGTTTCTACTCAGAGGACAAACACCGGAGAGGGTGTCGGTTTGAAACCCACAGACTAAAGAAGCTGTTATTCTCTCGTCCAATCAGAGCGTCTGTCATCCTGGCTGGTCTTGGATTTTCTCCCAGAATGCAACAGCAGGCCACAAAGTGAGTCACATGTCC
>NW_024582903.1:198101-207217 GCF_018398535.1 Haplochromis burtoni
CACACACACACGCACAGAAACACACAGAGTCACACACACACACACAGAGTCACACACACGCAGAGACACACACACACACACGCAGAGTCACACACACACACACGCAGAGACACACACGCAGAGTCACACACACACACGCACACAGTCACAGACACGCAGAGTCACACACACAGTCACAGACACGCAGAGTCACACACACAGTCACAGACACGCAGAGTCACACACACAGTCAGACGCACGCAGAGACACACACACGCAGAGTCACACACATGCAGACACAGAGTCACACACACACAGAGACACACACATGCAGAGACACAGTCACACACACGCAGAGACACAGTCACACACACGCAGAGACACAGTCACACACACGCAGAGACACAGTCACACACACGCACAGTCACACACACACGCACAGTCACACACACACGCACAGTCACACACACACGCACAGTCACACACACACAGTCACACACACACAGAGACACACAGGGTAAAGATGATGGGAGTCTACAGATCGATGCTCAGCTGATGATTTCTTCTTCTCTGGTTTCTTTTCTGCAGGCCCGACCTCCTGCTGCTTGATGGTGAGTCACACCTCCCTCGCTGCAGCTGTGATGGGAGGAGGTGGTCTGTGACGTATTCTCCATGTTTTGTGTTTCAGAGCCCACCAACATGTTGGATGTCAGAGCTATTCTGTGGTTGGAGAACTACCTGCAGGTAAGGTTAGCCTCTCTCTGCAAACAGCGGCCTCGCTCACAGACGTGTGCGTGAGTGTTTCTCTCACACATGGATTCTTCTCACCTCAGTTTGTTTACACATCCTGACGATGTCACCTCACGTCCTGATAACGATCCCTGTCACTCAGTGTTAATGCTGGACGTGTTCAGACCACATTGATGAAAACAGGTCAGCCTGCTTCCTAATGAGGAGAAACTGGGGCGTGGCCATATTCAGACTGTAGGTTTAAAACGTTTGTGCGGTGGTGTCAGTGAACGAGGCAGGCTGCGTCGGTTATCTCAGCTGCACTAACCTCATAAGTCATCCCTCCCCTGCAGACCTGGCAGTCCACCATCCTGGTCGTCTCCCACGACAGAAACTTCCTGAATGCCGTGGTCACAGACATCATCCACCTGCACTCCCAGAGGCTTGACAGTTACCGCGGCAACTACGAAAATTTTATTAAAACCAAAGAGGACCGACTGAAGAACCAGCAGAGAGAGTACGAGGCCCAGCTGCAATACAGACAGCACATACAGGTACACACAGGTACAGACAGTACAGACAGGTACACACTGGTACAGACAGGTACAGACAGTACACACAGGTACAGACAGTACACATAGGTACAGACAGTACACACAGGTATACATAGGTACAGACAGGTACAGACAGTACACACAGGTACAGACAGGTACACCCAGGTACAGACAGGTACAGACAGGTACACACAGGTACACACAAGTACAGACAATACACACAGGTACAGACAGTACAGACAGGTACACAGGTACACACAAGTACAGACAATACACACAGTTACACACACTCACAGACAAGTACACACAGGTACACACAGTAACAGACAGGTACACATAGGTACACACAGGTACAGACAGATACAGACAGATACAGACAGTACAGACAGATACAGACTGGTACACACAGGTACAGACAATACACACAGGTACACATAGGTACACCCATGTACAGACAGGTACACACAGGTACACACACTTACAGACAAGTACACACAGGTACACACAAGTACAGACAGGTACAGACAGTACACACAGTTACAGACAGGTACACACAGTACAGCACAAGTACAACAGGTACACACAGGTACACCCATGTACAGACTGGTACACACAGGTACAGACAGTAACGGTACAACAGTACAGAACGTACACAAGGTACAGACAGTACAAAGGTACACAGTCAGTACACGACAGGTACACAAGTACAGACAATACACAGGTACAGACAGTACAGACAGGTACACACAGTAACATTACACACAAGTACATAACAGGTACAGACAGGTACACCCATGTACAGACAGGTACACCCATGTACAGACAGGTACACACAGGTACAGAAAGTACACACAGGTACAGACAGGTACACACAGGTACACCCATGTACAGACAGGTACACACAGGTACAGACAGTACAGACAGGTACACACAGTACACACAGTTACAGACAGGTACACATAGGTACACACAGGTACACACAGGTACAGACAGGTACACACAGGTACAGACAATACACACAGGTACACACAGGTACACCCATGTACAGACAGTACAGACAGGTACACACAAGTACAGACGATACACACAGGTACACACACTTACAGACAAGTACACACAGGTACAGACAGTACAGACAGTACACACAGTTACACACAAGTACAGACAGGTACACCCATGTACAGACAGGTACACACAGGTACAGACAGTACACACAGATACAGACAATACACACAGGTACAGACAGATACAGACAGGTACACACAGGTACAGACAATACACATAGGTCCAGACAGTACACACAGGTACAGACAATACACATAGGTCCAGACAGTACAGACAGGTACACACAGGTCCAGACAGTACAGACAGGTACAGACAATACACACAGATACAGACAATACACACAGATACAGACAATACACACAGGTACAGACAGGTACACACAGATACAGACAGTACAGACAGGTATAGACAGTACAGACAGGTACAGACAATACACATAGGTACAGACAGTACAGACAGGTACAGGCAGTACAGACAGGTACAGGCAGTACAGACAATACACACAGGTACAGACAATACACACAAGTACAGACAATACACACAGGTACAGACAGTACAAACAGGTACACACAGGTACACACAGGTACACACAGGTACAGACAGGTACACACAGGTACACCCATTTACAGACAGTACACACAGGTACAGACAGTACAGACAGGTACACACTGGTACAGGCAGTACAGACAGGTACACACAGGTACACACAGGTACACACAGGTACAGACAGTACACACAGGTACAGACAGTACACACAGGTACACACAGGTACAGACAGTACACACAGGTACAGACAGTACACACAGGTACACCCATGTACAGACAGGTACACACAGGTACACCCAAGTACAGACAATACACACAGGTACAGACAGTACAGACAGGTACACACAGTACACACAGTTACACACAGGTACACATAGGTACACACAGGTACACACAGGTACAGACAGGTACACACAGGTACACACAGGTACAGACAGTACAGACAATATACACAGGTACAGGCAGTACACACAGATACAGACAGGCACACACAGGTACAGACAGTACAGACGGGTACAAACAGGTGCTCCACGGTATGCCTGCCTTGTTGGTGTCTCTTCGTTGTTTCATGTCAGTGACTCAGTGCGTCTGTAGGACGTGCTGCTCACAGACAGCTTGAATCACAGACTGTCTGTCAGGTGATTCTGTGTCACAGAGCTGATGTAGTTTTGGTGAACGGCTGCTGTGTGTCTTTCAGGTTTTCATCGACAGATTTCGGTACAACGCTAACCGAGCAGCTCAGGTGCAGAGTAAACTCAAACTCCTGGAGAAGCTGTGAGTGCTCCTCGCCCTCCTCGCCTTGATCTGGTGTCTGTGCTGCCTGTCTGTAAGCTAATGCTTGCTTTCTCCCGCAGACCTGAGCTAAAGCCCATCGAGAAGGAAATTGAAGTCACGCTCAGGTAAGAAGATGACCTCTGACCCCCAATGATCACTGTGGCAGTAAAGCTTGGACTAGCTGACATGCTGTGTGTCGCTTCAGGTTTCCAGATAACTTTGAGAAGTTATCTCCGCCCATCCTGCAGCTGGATGAAGTCGAGTTTTACTACAGTAAAGACCAGCCGCTGTTCTCCGGACTCAACCTGTCAGCTGACCTCGACTCTCGGATCTGCATCGTATGTGTGACAGCACTGTGTCGTGACCTTCACGGTCTTATCACCATGGTGACTTCACGGTGTCGCCACGGTCAGCGTATAGTGCTTTACAGCTGACGGCAATGAGTCAGCAGAGAGCGTTGTGCGAGTGGAGAGACCTTCAGGTGTGGCTGGCTTAGCTGGCATGGCTCCAGGTTAGCTTGTTAGCTCAGGGATGGACTGACAGGCCGCAGAGCGTCAGGTCTGCACTGTACCGTCAGACACAAACGTTGGCGAGCGTCTCCTGAACACGATAGGTGGCTCCACCGGGTGGTGTGATGCAGCAATTACAAACTAATTATTGACTAAGATGAGTTCTCAAAGAGGCATGCACAGATATCAGTACTCAGACAGGAAGTGAGCACTGGGCGCCTATGCAGAGTGAGACATGATTCAGAGGTACAACAGGAAGTGCAGTCATTAATCAGCTCGCTGTTTGGGCTGTTGTGTTTCTCGGCAGGTCGGTGAAAACGGTGCTGGTAAAACCACCGTCCTCAAGTTGCTGATGGGCGAGTTGACCCCGGTCAACGGAGTCAGGCAGGCTCACAGGTAAGACGACCAGTGGACCAATCAGAGCAGAGGGGTCTGTTGGTTGCATCTTATTGGATCTCTGTACACTGTGCAGGAAGCCTTTCTTTCTCTCCACTCGCTCTTTAAGGGACTGCCTGCGCTGTTTTTAGGAAGGTTTAACATTTTCTCCCTCTTGGCTCCTCCTCTTCCTGTTTCTACCTGTGATGTGTTCCAGCCTTTGCACCTGTTTCATTCTTTGTTTCCGAGTGCTCCGTTCTGTTTATCGGGCCTGCGGGTTCAGACTGAGGACGCGCCATTGTTCATGCGCTGTTTGTGGGATCTGCTCGTGCTCGGAGCGATTGTCAGCGAGTGCTGATAATCGAGACGCGCTCGCTAATCTAAACATGCCTGCTGCTCATCTTTTCGCCTCAGGAACTTGAAGATCGGTTACTTCAGTCAGCACCATGTGGACCAGCTGGACCTGAACGTCTGCTCTGTGGAGCTGCTCCTCAACAAGTTCCCCGGTAACTATAGCAACAGCGCCATCAACAATACCATTGGCAGCTCCACGTCGCGCTCTGATGGGCTGCTGCGTTTGCATCGCAGGTCGGACCGAGGAGGAGTACCGCCACCAGCTGGGAGGTTACGGTATCACGGGGGAGTTGGCCACGAGGCCGGTGGCCAGCCTATCAGGAGGACAGAAGAGCCGCGTGGCCTTCGCTCAGATGACCATGCCATGGTAACTGGATGACTGAATGTAGTGTAAAGCGCTATACAAATACAGGCCATTTACCATTTCTTCAGAGGGTCCAACACAGGGGCGGAGCTAGACTGTTGACACAGAGTGGGCGGGACTAAAAAAATGTTAAAATGATGCAGCCATAGTGTTTCCACAGGTTTGATGTAAGTAAACATAGAGGCAACAAACCTTCCTTTAAATACGATGCCTATTAGAAACACACGGCAGTCATCAGTGTGTTTGTGTTTTTGCTCCATCTGCTGACTCTGCAGAACATTTAATGTACAGTAAGTCTGATGGAAGAGTTGAGCTTTGCAAAGACACGAGACTGAAGAATGAAACACGTCCTTTCAGTTTCCTTTTAATAACGAGAGCGCTGAACAAAATGTTGTTGGTAAAGACAGATCAGAGCGTGTGTGTGTGTCTGTCTGTGTGTGTGTGTGTGTCTGTCTGTGTGTGTGTGTGTGTCTGTGTGTGTGTGTGTGTGTGTGTCTGTCTGTGTGTGTGTGTGTGTGTCTGTGTGTGTCTGTCTGTGTGTGTGTGTTGTGTCTGTGTGTGTCTGTCTGTCTGTCTGTGTGTGTCTGTCTGTGTGTGTGTCTGTGTGTGTGTGTGTGTCTGTCTGTCTGTCTGTCTGTGTGTGTGTGTGTGTGTGTGTGTCTGTGTGTGTGTGTGTGTGTGTGTTGTGTGTGTGACTGTGTGTGTGTCTGTGTGTGTGTGTGTGTGTCTGTCTGTCTGTGTCGTGTGTGTGTGTGTGTGCTGTCTGTGTGTGTGTGTGCTGTCTGTCTGTGTGTGTGTGTGTGTGTGTGTGTGTGTGTGTGTGTGTGTGTCTGTGTGTGTGTGTGTGTGCTGTGCTGTGTGCTGTGTGTGTGTGTGTGTGTGTGTGTGTGTGTGTGTGTGTGTGTGTGTGTGTCTGTGTGTGTGTGTGTGTGTGTCTGTGCTGTGTGTGTGTGTGTGTGTGTGTGTGTGTGTGTGTGTGTGTGTGTGTGTGGCTGCTGTGTGTGTGTGTGTGTGTGCTGCTGTGTGTGTGTGTGTGTGTGTGTGTGTGTGTGTGTGTGTGTGTGTGTGTGTGAGACATGTCTGGAAGAAATCTGTCAGACTTCATCATCACTGCTGTGGCTGAAGGACGGAGCAGGCGGTGCTGAGGATGCAGTCACACTCTTCTCAAAGCGCTTGCTGTTGAAATCTGACGTGGCTGGACGTGACTCCGCCTCTTCCTGTGAACGCACTCCCAGCTAGATTGATTAACCTGTTATTGTGGTTTTGATGGTGATGATGTCATCTTTGTGTCCTCCAGCCCAAACTTCTATATCCTGGACGAGCCGACCAATCACCTGGACATGGAGACCATCGAGGCGCTCGCTAAGGCTCTGAACAAATTCAAGGTGTGTGTGTGTGTGTGTGTGTGTGTGCGCGTGCGCGTGCGTGCGTTCTCACCTGTGTGATGTCACGTGTTTCAGGGCGGGGTCATCCTGGTGTCACATGACGAGCGTCTGATCAGGATGGTGTGTAAGGAGCTGTGGGTGTGTGAAGGCGGGAAGGTGCGGCGCATCGACGGCGGGTTCGATGAGTACCGGGACATCCTGCACGAGCAGTTCAAGAAGGAGGGTTACCTGTGACGCTCCACCCACTGCTTACTGACCGTACCCACCACTGACATAACCACGCCCCCTCCATTATGATGTGTCGCAGCAGCTAATCGGCATCTAGAGCGGACCGGAGGACTTTTTCTTCTCTGAACTCTCACCTGCTGCTCAGGTGATCTGCTGCAAGCTGATTGGCTGCGAACTCTGCGGGGAGAGGGGTCACCCAGAGCGGCTCGGCGTTTATTTAACGAGTGAACCTGTCGTCTGTCTGTCGTCTCAGCTGATTGTGTTTTGTATGGCAGCGGTTTCCTGCGAGCTGATGTCACAGTGACATCAGACACAAAACAAATAAAAGAATCATATCACGCCTCCGCCTCTCTCCTTCACTCCGGGGTGGGGTTGGGGTGGGTCGTGGGCGGTATTTAACTGTGCCAGGCAGTACTCAGAGGTGCCACCGGATGGCGCTCAGGAGGAGCAGATCTGCTCTCAGGAGTGAAGTTTCTACACGTTTATCCTAAACGTGGCCGTGCTCACTGCTAACGAAACGCTAGCTAAGCAGTGACAACAAAACATGTCCGCCTGATAAAACCAGTGGTTAAAGCGAGGTGAAAAATGTGATTTGGTATTTTTGTTTTTAAATGGTACCGTGGAAACGTGCTGGGCGGTTACAGATAGCAGAGCTTTATGAGCTGTGTTGAGCTTCACAGCGGTACGACACCCAGAAACCCTCACAGGCACGAGCGATCCAGCGAGCGCGAGCGATGACGAAGAGCTGCCAGGGTTCAGCTGCTTTCTCTCTTTCTGTCTCTCAGACAAACTTCAGCCCTCCGGCTTCAGAGCGCCGAAGAGGGACAGGACAGCAGAGGGAGGGGAAGACCTGCAGCAAACCGCGGGTCGGACTCGAACCTGGGCGCATGTCCAGAAAAAATCTACAGAGTTAACTGCAGGAATGTCTTAAAGACATAAAGACCTGGATGGCCGCTAACTTTCTGCTTCTTAATTCAGATCAAACTGAGGTTATTGTACTCGGCCCTGAAAAGCTTAGAAATATGGTATCTAACCAGATTCTTACTCTGGATGGCATTACCTTGGCCTCCAGTAACGCTGTGAGGAACCTTGGAGTCATTTTTGACCAGGACATGTCCTTCAACGCACATATTAAACAAATATGTAAGACTGCTTTCTTCCATTTGTGCAACATCTCTAAAGTTAGAAATATCCTGTCTCAGAGTGACGCTGAAAAACTAGTTCATGCATTTATTACTTCCAGGCTGGACGACTGTAATTCATTATTATCAGGAAGTCCTAAAAACTCCCTGAAAAGCCTTCAGCTGATCCAAAATGCTGCAGCAAGAGTCCTGACAGGGACTAGAAAGAGAGAGCAGATTTCTCCTGTTTTGGCTTCCTGTTAAATCCAGAATTCAAAATCCTGCTCCTCACATACAAGGTCTTAAATAATCAGGCCCCATCTTATCTTAATGACCTTGTAGTACCATATCACCCTATTAGAGCACTTCGCTCTCGCTCTGCAGGCCTACTTGTTGTTCCTAGAGTATTTAAAAGTAGAATGGGAGGCAGAGCCTTCAGTCTGTTGTTGTGATTTGTTGCTGAAAAATGAATTGAATTCACGTTGATTTAGATAAATCATCATCCCAGTCTGTCCACTGCTGATGGACGACTGAAGACCGGAAGAAGCTGTTACAGACTGATGACTCTTCAGGACCTGGGCCCTATTTCAGGAAGCCGGTTTAGAAAACTCAGAGTGAAAAACGATACTCAGGGTTGAGTAACCCCGAACTGTCCAACTCGGAATATTCGGTTTCAGAAAGGCTGATAACAAGTAGTTCAGTCAACGCGGAGTTGCTTTAACCCCAAGTTAAGCGCGCGCACGAGGATACATAAAGCCCTGATTAGTGGAGCACAGATTAAGCGAGTCACCATGGAGACGGAGGGAAAGAAGGCGCGGTCAATGTATTTTACAGCGCTTGAGGCCGAAATTCTGATGGCAGCATATGCCGATAACATGCAAATTTTGCAGAAAAAAAGTAACACAGCCTCAGCTGCAAAAGAAAGGGAGCATGCATGGCAAAACATAGCCGACAGAGTCAATGCGTGAGTGTTAATTTAAACATTGATCTAGGGATTTCCACCCATTTAACACGTTATTTTATTATATTTATTTTATTTTTTATTTTATACATTTTATTTTGTGATGTGATGTGAGCGCAGGTGCAACCCAACAGGCCCCAAACGTTCCTGGCAGCAAGTAAAAATGAAATAA
>NW_024582903.1:207242-218697 GCF_018398535.1 Haplochromis burtoni
GTACAAAGATTTTTGGCAGTTGTTGTGTCTGAGTGAGAAGATAATTCATGAAATTTGAGAGATGTAGTCATTGAATGCATTTTGTGCCAAAACAATGATAACTGGTCCTCATCTTGTGATTGGTTTTATATTTATGAGGCTGCACTCTTTGCTCTTTATCTCTTGTTATGCCTTCATGTAAGATGAAACTAACACTTTACAATGAAGTCAAGAGGTGACCAAGAGGTATGAGAGGTCCGCAGTTCTCACTAACCCTGTCAATGTGTCTGTGTGTGTGTGTGTGTGTGTGTGCCTGTGTGTGTGTGTGTGTGTGTGTGTGTGTGTGTGTGTGTGTGTGTGTGTGTGTGAGACATGTCTGGAAGAAATCTGTCAGACTTCATCATCACTGCTGTGGCTGAAGGACGGAGCAGGCGGTGCTGAGGATGCAGTCACACTCTTCTCAAAGCGCTTGCTGTTGAAATCTGACGTGGCTGGACGTGACTCCGCCTCTTCCTGTGAACGCACTCCCAGCTAGATTGATTAACCTGTTATTGTGGTTTTGATGGTGATGATGTCATCTTTGTGTCCTCCAGCCCAAACTTCTATATCCTGGACGAGCCGACCAATCACCTGGACATGGAGACCATCGAGGCGCTCGCTAAGGCTCTGAACAAATTCAAGGTGTGTGTGTGTGTGTGTGTGTGTGTGTGTGTGTGTGTGCGCGTGCGCGTGCGCGTGCGTGCGTTCTCACCTGTGTGATGTCACGTGTTTCAGGGCGGGGTCATCCTGGTGTCACATGACGAGCGTCTGATCAGGATGGTGTGTAAGGAGCTGTGGGTGTGTGAAGGCGGGAAGGTGCGGCGCATCGACGGCGGGTTCGATGAGTACCGGGACATCCTGCACGAGCAGTTCAAGAAGGAGGGTTACCTGTGACGCTCCACCCACTGCTTACTGACCGTACCCACCACTGACATAACCACGCCCCCTCCATTATGATGTGTCGCAGCAGCTAATCGGCATCTAGAGCGGACCGGAGGACTTTTTCTTCTCTGAACTCTCACCTGCTGCTCAGGTGATCTGCTGCAAGCTGATTGGCTGCGAACTCTGCGGGGAGAGGGGTCACCCAGAGCGGCTCGGCGTTTATTTAACGAGTGAACCTGTCGTCTGTCTGTCGTCTCAGCTGATTGTGTTTTGTATGGCAGCGGTTTCCTGCGAGCTGATGTCACAGTGACATCAGACACAAAACAAATAAAAGAATCATATCACGCCTCCGCCTCTCTCCTTCACTCCGGGGTGGGGTTGGGGTGGGTCGTGGGCGGTATTTAACTGTGCCAGGCAGTACTCAGAGGTGCCACCGGATGGCGCTCAGGAGGAGCAGATCTGCTCTCAGGAGTGAAGTTTCTACACGTTTATCCTAAACGTGGCCGTGCTCACTGCTAACGAAACGCTAGCTAAGCAGTGACAACAAAACATGTCCGCCTGATAAAACCAGTGGTTAAAGCGAGGTGAAAAATGTGATTTGGTATTTTTGTTTTTAAATGGTACCGTGGAAACGTGCTGGGCGGTTACAGATAGCAGAGCTTTATGAGCTGTGTTGAGCTTCACAGCGGTACGACACCCAGAAACCCTCACAGGCACGAGCGATCCAGCGAGCGCGAGCGATGACGAAGAGCTGCCAGGGTTCAGCTGCTTTCTCTCTTTCTGTCTCTCAGACAGACTTCAGCCCTCCGGCTTCAGAGCGCCGAAGAGGGACAGGACAGCAGAGGGAGGGGAAGACCTGCAGCAAACCGCGGGTCGGACTCGAACCTGGGCGCATGTCCAGAAAAAATCTACAGAGTTGAACTGCAGGAATGTCTTAAAGACATAAAGACCTGGATGGCCGCTAACTTTCTGCTTCTTAATTCAGATCAAACTGAGGTTATTGTACTCGGCCCTGAAAAGCTTAGAAATATGGTATCTAAGCAGATTCTTCCTCTGGATGGCATTACCTTGACCTCCAGTAACGCTGTGAGGAACCTTGGAGTCATTTTTGACCAGGACATGTCCTTCAATGCACATATTAAACAAATATGTAAGACTGCTTTCTTCCATTTGTGCAACATCTCTAAAGTTAGAAATATCCTGTCTCAGAGTGACGCTGAAAAACTAGTTCATGCATTTATTACTTCCAGGCTGGACGACTGTAATTCATTATTATCAGGAAGTCCTAAAAACTCCCTGAAAAGCCTTCAGCTGATCCAAAATGCTGCAGCAAGAGTCCTGACAGGGACTAGAAAGAGAGAGCAGATTTCTCCTGTTTTGGCTTCCTGTTAAATCCAGAATTCAAAATCCTGCTCCTCACATACAAGGTCTTAAATAATCAGGCCCCATCTTATCTTAATGACCTTGTAGTACCATATCACCCTATTAGAGCACTTCGCTCTCGCTCTGCAGGCCTACTTGTTGTTCCTAGAGTATTTAAAAGTAGAATGGGAGGCAGAGCCTTCAGTCTGTTGTTGTGATTTGTTGCTGAAAAATGAATTGAATTCACGTTGATTTAGATAAATCATCATCCCAGTCTGTCCACTGCTGATGGACGACTGAAGACCGGAAGAAGCTGTTACAGACTGATGACTCTTCAGGACCTGGGCCCTATTTCAGGAAGCCGGTTTAGAAAACTCAGAGTGAAAAACGATACTCAGGGTTGAGTAACCCCGAACTGTCCAACTCGGAATATTCGGTTTCAGAAAGGCTGATAACAATAGTTCAGTCAACGCGGAGTTGCTTTAACCCCAAGTTAAGCGCGCGCACGAGGATACATAAAGCCCTGATTAGTGGAGCACAGATTAAGCGAGTCACCATGGAGACGGAGGGAAAGAAGGCGCGGTCAATGTATTTTACAGCGCTTGAGGCGAAATTCTGATGGCAGCATATGCCGATAACATGCAAATTTTGCAGAAAAAAAGTAACACAGCCTCAGCTGCAAAAGAAAGGGAGCATGCATGGCAAAACATAGCCGACAGAGTCAATGCGTGAGTGTTAATTTAAACATTGATCTAGGGATTTCCACCCATTTAACACGTTATTTTATTATATTTATTTTATTTTTTATTTTATACATTTTATTTTGTGATGTGATGTGAGCGCAGGTGCAACCCAACAGGCCCCAAACGTTCCTGGCAGCAAGTAAAAATGAAATATAAAAATATAGTCCAAACAGGTGAGGTGTAATTGTATTATGAGCCATAGTGCTTGGTCTGTTTGTCCGATGTAAATCAATTGCAGTTAGAGGCTACATTAATTTCCCCTCTGTAAGCACTTATTGAAATTATCTGAGCACATTACAAGTACATATTTGCTTACTCTGTATGCTCAAATGTGACCCGTTATAGCCAACAGAAAAAAAGCGGAGGCCCGAAAAACAGGTGGGGGTCCTCCACCACCACCACTCACAGAGGCTGAGCAGTTGGCTTCCACATTTGTGATAATGTTGGCAGCATCACATATGATCTTCACAGTGCAGAGAACACAAATTAGCATCCATTACTATAATGAAATAATTTGTTAGTTTGAAATGCTACAGGGAACTATGTACCTGTACATTAATGCTGTGGAAAGACTTCCTGTTCACATAGTCTCCTTCATTTACTGAAGGAGCAATGATTGGAATGTGAGTGCCATCTATACAGCCAATCACGCCTGGGAACCGTGAAATAAATGTAAAATTTAAGTAGTAGTTCAAGTATCACCACATCATGAATTAAGTTTTCGTTCATCCTGATACCTGCAATTTTGTGGCATCCCTCTTTGATAAATCTTGTGGGTCTATGACCGGGGAACACCACAAACGAGTACAGGAGACGTTTCAGTGCAACTGTAACAACCTGACTGCCCGACAGACGGTAGCCTTGGAAACGTGCTCAGCGTCACCAATATTATACAGAAAGCTCCCGTTTGCAAAAAACCGAAGTGCAATACAAATAATATGTACAGAACTGAGAGCATGTCTGCGATGTGTCACAAACATAATATTAGGCCTGAGGATGTTATTCAAATGAATTATAGATTGTGCTGAAAAACGGTAACGTTCACACAGGAAATCATCAGGAAATGATAAAATGTCCAAACGCGCTCTAATCACTCTCTCCCGGCGGAGAGCTCTGCGGACAATTTGGGCTTCAACATCTACTGGCTCTTCAAGGAAGGAGCACGCCATGTCTGACACTTCCTACAGTCAGGTTTCTGACAAAGAGGCGGAGAAGGTCAGGGTTATTTGAAGTAAACCTGCTAGGGGGCAGGTTAGCTTCACGGAGTGTGTCGTCATAGTAACTCACTCAGAATTAATCTAAACTCGCTTTGTGAAACCGAAAACCCAGAGTTTTCGTTAACTCAGGGTTTACTTACTCAGAGTTTGCACTAAACCGGCTTCCTGAAACAGGGCCCAGTAGGTGAAAGGACATGAAGACACAAACACCGATCACAGTCAGAAACAACCAGCCAGTACAAAACAGCTCCTCTCATAAAACAGGCAGACACCAACTACTGAAGGAAACCACCACAAAGTCAAATTAAACCCTAAACAAACACAGCGGGGGGGCGAGGCACCCTCAAACAGCTTTCAGGTTTAACAATGGGAATGAAAATGAAGCCATGAGGGCCAAACAGCACCCTCTGCTTGCAGCTGCCCCCTCAGCCTGCGTACAGGTGTGTCCAATCAGTCGCTCAGGGGTCTGGTTTCCCTCTGCTGGACCAATAGGCTTTCGCTGGAGGTGCAGGCCGAGGGTTGGTCTGTGTTTCCACAGAGACTTATTCATCATAAAGAACACAAGACAGAACAACCAACTCGCTCATGAGGGAAGTTTTGGGTCAGAACCAGCTCTTGGAGCTCACGCTGCTCACCTGACTCCAAATCCTTCAAAGAGCAGCTTCCTCGTAGCCTTTTTATTGACAAACACAGTTGCAACACACAGCACAAGCACCTCCCTCCATAAAACCCCCCAATGGTTCTAAGACAAGGCACTGTGTGTGTGTGTGTGTGTGTGTGTGTGTGTGTGTGTGTGTGTGTGTGTGTTTGAGTGACCTCCTGCTGACCAAAAGGGTGATAAAAGCAGGAAGCAACAACAGAAGAACAGATCTGTCAGACAGGATGTATCTGCGATAAAACCTCCCCCAGCACACAGTGTCTGGTGGTCAGAGACAAAGGAATGTCTTGATCCTGTAGATTGAACTCAGACTTTACAAATTTAAGAACCACAATGACAACATTCAACAATCAGACTTAACACTGAGCAGTCGTCAGGCCAGTCTACATCACAGCAACCCTGCAGTATCTGTACTGCAGTACCGCGTGTACTCTGTTCAGCAGGCCCTGCACGTGTCGCTGTCGGTGCTCTGAAGGTTATTCCAGAGTTGGCTCCGTTCCTCTTAAGCCTTTGGAATATTTTCATGAACAGCTGCTTCCTACAGGATCATCAAAAGGTGCTGTGACCTTTGACCTTTTCACCTTTACAGGTCAGCAATGAAAATACTCCAGCAGAACAGAGTTCAGACGTGTTGTCGTCTCTGCGGCTGATATGACATCTGTGTGTCAATATTTGAGCTGTGGTTAACCATCAATCCGTCAGCTGCTCCTCCGTCCTCCATTTTGCCCGCAGCCGTCGGACAGACATGCTGCCGTCCACAGCCGTGACTCTGAGCGTTGGCGCTCTGCTCGTCTGCTCTGCGCTCATCCAGTGTTCAGGTGAGACACACCCACGCTCGTGTTTTCAGCCTCTGTGGCACAGTCTGAGTGTTTCCATTTTTCTGTCCACCCCTCAGTGTTCTTGGATCGGTCGGCGGCCGGCCAGATCCTGCGCTCCTCCTCCAGGAGGCGACGAGCCAACTCGCATTTCCTGGAGGAGATGCTGCCCGGGAACCTGGAGCGGGAGTGTTACGAGGAGCGCTGCTCGCTGGAGGAGGCCACAGAGATCTTCCAGACCCAGGAGAAGACGGTACGAAGCCCGCCGCCGCCCACGCAGCAGGAGATTACCACCGTGTTACTTTATTTAAACATATATTAAAGCAAAGTCAGCACCACAGACCCGTGCTAACCCAGAGAGGACCGCTTCGTCCTGATTGATGATGCTGGGCCCAAAACCTGACCCTCAGCGGGTGGAACTAAATGCTTAAATAAGGATTTCGACGTAGTTCTAGTCAAGGGTGTGTAGCTGGCAGAGTGTGTGTAGAGGAAGCAGCTGAAATGATGGAAGTCATCAGAAAACATCATCCTCGTTCATCCCGGACACGAATCAGGACGATTACAGAGCAGGAGATCAGCTTAGCTGCGCACACACAGGATGCAGAGCGTTGTCGTGTCTGCAGACTCTTACACAGTCGTTCAACATAACCACAGCTGCAGTCACTAACTCTGAGTCCTTGTCCCACAGATGGAGTTTTGGTACAGATACACAAGTGAGTACGAACAACCCAGTCACTCAGTTTGTGGCAGCTCAGCTGGATGTGCTTTAGTCTGACTACAGTCTGAAATCTGATCAGATCTACCAATGACTCAGCTGAGTTCCTCACCTGTGTGTCTTAGATCTGAACCCCTGTGGGACCAACCCCTGTCTGAACGGAGGCATGTGCACCCTGGACCGAGGAGACTTCACGTGTCTTTGTCCTCCCCAGTATCAGGGCAAGATCTGCAACACAGGTAACAAACACCTGAAACTCAGGTACACCACCTTTAAATCGAGCAAATGACACCTGACAAATGAAATATTTATGAAAATTGCCTTGGGTAGTGGTGTTGGAGTGCCACTATAGAAATGGTGGCTGTATGCAGTACTGCAGAGACCTGGCAGGTGGCGCTGGAGTTCAGTGTGGCTGTGCTGACGGATACTTCCTAGAGAGTGACAGACAGAGCTGCTCCAAGACCGGTAACACTCCCAGGACCCACATTGTATTAGTATTACTGCACATAATACTACAGTAAGTGCAGACGGGATTTATTACTTCCAGGCTGGACGACTGTGATTCATTATTATCAGGAAGTCCTAAAAACTCCCTTAAAGCCTTCAGCTGATCCAAAATGCTGCAGCAAGAGTCCTGACAGGGACTAGAAAGAGAGAGCAGATTTCTCCTGTTTTGGCTTCCTGTTAAATCCAGAATTCAAAATCCTGCTCCTCACATACAAGGTCTTAAATAATCAGGCCCCATCTTATCTTAATGACCTTGTAGTACCATATCACCCTATTAGAGCACTTCGCTCTCGCTCTGCAGGCCTACTTGTTGTTCCTAGAGTATTTAAAAGTAGAATGGGAGGCAGAGCCTTCAGTTTTCAGGCCCCTCTTCTGTGGAACCAGCTTCCAGTTTGGATTCAGGAGACAGACACTATCTCTACTTTCAAGATCAGGCTTCAAACTTTCCTTTTTGCTAAAGCATATAGTTAGGGCTGGACCAGGTGACCCTGAATCCTCCCTTAGTTATGCTGGGGAATTCCTATGATGCACTGGTGTTAATCATTATTCATATATTCATGTCTGTGTCTTTGTTGGTCTCACGGCTAATCTGAGCTGATTTCGTGATCTTTCTTTCCCGTTCCTGCTCAGTGGCGTTCCCCTGCGGCCGTCAGCAGATGGAGGCTTTGGATCGAGGTCGCTCTCTGCTGAGTTCCTTGGAGACAGACGATGCCATGTGGGATTACAATGCAACAGACAGCTGGCTACCTGAACTTAATTCAACAGAGGTGTGGACAGCGAACGCAACAGGGAGAGGAGGGAACCTGACGGACAGTGGAGGGGCAGGAGGTAGCGAGATGCAGCCTCGTGTTGTGGGTGGATCCCTGGAGAGGAGAGGAGGGAGCCCCTGGCAGGTTTGGAGGCATCAGTGGAATAACGAAGCAGAACCTTGTTCTGAGCTGTGTGAACGTGCTGACGATGAGCGTTTCTGTTCAGGTTCTGATTCACAGGTCTGACGGCTTCGGTTTCTGCGGAGGGACTCTGGTATCTGACCGATGGGTCGTTTCTGCCGCTCACTGCTTTGAAGAGTCTGCAGACCACATTACGATAGGTGAGGCCGGTGGTTTACAGTGGACCTCACCCACTGTGAGCGGCAGAGCAGCAGGGGTGCTCATGTAAACACGCATACTTTGAATGCTAATCAGACACTGTTCACACATCTGTGTAGGCTTCTGCACGTCTGTAAAACCACTACACTCAGGTATGTGCCCTCTGCTGGCTGCAGCAGCGATTGCGGCATCTCGGTTCATCGATGCTGTCCCTTCAGTCTGAGCGCAGGAATGTGTGTGTGAGCTGGGTTTTCTGAGTGTGTGTCTGTCTGCAGGTGACTACGACAAGCAGCGTCCCGATCCAGGCGAGCAGCAGATAAAGATCCAGAAGGTCATCATTCATCCTCACTTCCACGCCTTCACCTTCGACAGCGACCTCGCTCTGCTCTATCTCGCCCGGCCTGTTCAGAGGGGCCCCACCGCAGTCCCCGCCTGCCTCCCCGACACCCACCTCTCCAAATACCTGCTGAAGGTAATTTCATTGGAAATGATGAGTGCTGCAGCTGACTTGGCCCATCTGTCTGATGCCGACTGTCCGTGTGCCCAGGAGGACAACCACGGCGTGGTGACGGGCTGGGGGGCCACCGAGTACCTGGGCCGCTCCTCGAGGTTCCTGAGGAAGGTGACACTCCCAGTGGTCGGCTACAAAGACTGCATCAGCACCACCGAGCAGGTGATCAGCTGAGCGTCTGAGCCCAACCCCGCAGCAACTGCTGATCTATACTTAGTGTTTGAGAAAGAGCAGCAACACAGCAACAGGTGACATAAACGTTAGAAAAGCTGCTGCATCCTCTGATAAACTAGACTGTTTATCAGAGGATCCGGGGGGGGGGGGGTTACCTGGTACGCCCGCTGTCGATAGACCGCCACGTTCGTGGTGAACACCGACGGGCTGGACAGTTTTTGGATGGAGGTCCACAGGTTAGCATGTTAGCAGGGGACTGCTGCACATTCGTCATACTTAATACAAGTAATGACCTTTTCTAAAAGTAACTGTAATCTGATTACTGAGTGTAGTAGTGTCATCTCTACAAAATGAAATGAGGATGGAAACTGCTTCGGCGAGCAGCACTGCTGAGCGACAGTTGGGGTCGTAGAGGACGATAAAGAGCACACCTGTTCATGTGTCCTTACAGGAAGAACTGTTGGATGAACAGGTGTGCTCTCTGTAACGTGTTTGAATCCTGCACTAAGCAGACTGTGGACACCTGAACATGATGCACAGCATCTGCTGTCAGCATTGTTTGTGTACAGGTGTACATGTAAATCTGCCCCGTCTCAGGTGTGCTGTTCACTCGAGCGATACCGTCTATGACCAAATCAAACCAGACCAGGGTCAGCGATAGAGACGCAGCCGTTCCCACGTTGCCCTGATGCCCGGCCCCTCCTGTGTTTCCTGCAGGTGATCACAGACAACATGTACTGCGCAGGTTACCTGGAGGCCAGTAAGGACGCCTGCAGCGGGGACAGCGGAGGGCCGTTCGTGGTGAACTACAGGGGAACCTGGTTCCTGACCGGGGTCGTCAGCTGGGGGGAGAAATGTGCCGCCCGTGGCAAGTACGGTGTCTACACCCGACTGGGCAACTTCCTCAACTGGATCCGAGACACAATGGAGAGACGGGACGTGAACGGCACTGGGAGCCCGTGAAGCCCCGAGAGCCAAGCGTGCCCGGTTTCATGTGAGGGGATTATGGGATACCGAGTGAGCTGCAACCACCTTCAAACCGACTCTGAACACTGCTGCCACACTGACGCCATAAAGGGATCTGCTGCAGTAATAGTACAGCGAGTATGCATAGTGAGTACTTTAATACCACAGAGGAAGCATCACCCTGAGATTTAAAGCAATGCTGTGAAGGAGCATGCAGTAAATCTGTTGCTGTGTTTGTCTATGAATAAATGTCAAGGAGCAAAATTCACCAAATAAACAACGTGTGTAAGCTTCTCTTCATGTTCCTGGATGATGTTTGATTCACACACCTGTGGGTACATACATGCACAGACTATATATATGAGATGGTCACTGTGATGTCACATATTGGTCTTTGAGGTTGTTTTTCAGGTTTCAAACATTTTTGAGACCTGGCAGGAAGAGTGAAGGGGCCGAGCTGACCAGGCAACGCTGCACGCTCTGTAAAAATAGGCTTTTATCGTCCTGGATGATCATTTTCACTGTTATTGGATAAGCTGTGAACCCAGCAGCTGAGACCACAAACCCTTCAGATCATTTCATTTCCTACAGACTTCAGACAATCAGACCAGAGCAGTCGCCCCCTGCTGGACATTAGAATGAATGCAGGTCTAAGCAGTAATATCTGAATGTTGCTGTTACAGTAAACAGATCATGTCATCATTGTTGTGCAAACATGTTGATTTTGGTTCTTTAATAAGAGCTTTTGAGTGCCTCCCACATAAACACAGCAATGAAACAAACAAAACAATGTTGCATCATAAAGCATCGTGCCATAACATGAGCAGCGCGTTACATAATGGGCCTGGCAGTCATTCACAGGTGTGAAGTAGTCAGACTCGAACGTCAAGGAAGGTGGTAGGGAAGCAGACTATGCAGACATTTTAGGTTTCCAAGGTGAGCAATTTATTTACAGTGAACTTAATTTTAATGTAACTCAACAAAACTTCCGCCAACTCAACTCAACAAAACTTCCGCCAACTCAACTCAACTCAACTTCCGCCAACTCAACTCAACTCAACTTCCGCCAACTCAACTCAACTCAACTCAACTCAACTTCCGCCAACTCAACTCCACAAATCGTTCTATATCTAACTGGTTCTACACATTTCCATTAAACAAAGCCCAGGTACCAGCACAGAAGCACAAAACTGTCCAAATTTGCAGCCATCATTGTTAGTTGCCATGGGAGGCGCTAACCTCATCGACTGGTAGATGCAGGCCGCAGATTCTGCCCACCTTAACTTCCTTCTAATTTAGTAACCCGAAATTTTGTTCCATTACGCCGCGTAAAGAGAAAAAGGCAAAACATTAACGCCGCAAAAAGAGATGTTAATGGCCTGGTGTCACATAGAGCGAGAGCCCCTCGACCCCTCTCCACCAAAGAATAATCCATAAACAACTTAACGGCTAGTCCTGTTGTAATTAAAGTAACACACAGTTCAAGAAAGAAATATATACACATGTGATTGAGACAATAGCAATCTCGCTTAAAAGCAAGTTATAGTCTAATGAGTATATTCACTAAATCAAGGCATATTTCTGCATTGCTGCCGAATGGCTCAGGTTATGTGGTTCATTGTAGGGTGTGGCAGGTTTGCTTAAGAGAAAGTAAAGGGGACACAGCGGGCGCCGTTGACCACAGCACGTTCACTCGTCTCTAGGCGAGAAGTACAAGAAAAAAAAACCTCTATAAAGGCAAAATATCAAAATAAGGAATCACAAATTTGTTCTTTGCTGCGATGATATTCCGCCAACTC
>NW_024582903.1:218722-220821 GCF_018398535.1 Haplochromis burtoni
AACTCAACTCAACTTCCGCCAACTCAACTCAACTCAACTTCCGCCAACTCAACTCAACTCAACTCAACTCCCGCCAACTCAACTCAACTCAACTCCCGCCAACTCAACTCCCGCCAACTCAACTCCCGCCAACTCAACTCCCGCCAACTCAACTCAACTCAACTCAACATGGCTCTGGTGACACAGCTCACCTCTCCTCCCTCCTGCATCTGGTGGAGACTGCTTTAAATAGGGCCATCAATTTCCCTCCAATTGCCCAGCCAGTACCACTCACTCAACTGAGGGATCTAAAGCTCCACACAGATTATCTAAAAACACAAAACCTCTACACACTTCTAATATGCACATTTACACAACTAAATGGCAGTATTAACAAAAGGAAAAACATTCAACAAATCCCTTTAAACATTAACACAGACAAAAGGAAGCATCTCTCTGGAAAAAGAAACCCCTCCACATGGTTTGACCTGATGATGTCATGTGTGACATGATCAGGACTTTAAAATGAGGAAATGCCAGGCGGGCGTTTCCCCACACCTGACACTCATGATGACTGAAAAGACAAACAGAGTAACTATGAACAAATGACTTAATCTGTAACATAATAAAGTATAAAGAAACATAACTTAGTATTTGTCTTAATTTGCAGAATGTTTGATTTGCCGGCAACAAAACGCTTACACAAACAAACCCGGGATAGTGAGTGAAGCAATGTTACTTGACAAATAGCAAATCATAGCAAATACATAGAAACAGAATAATGTGTACAATGTGCAAAAACAAGGTAAACACATATGGGACAAATGGAGAGAATTGCAACTGCTCCTCCACTTTGTCACAACAGGTTTATGTTCAAACTGAGGCCAGACGTGAACAACAGAACAGACAAAGGTTTCCACTGATGTCTGATCCAGCAGCTGCTGGTTCACTCAGTCTGTCCTACTGTGTGAAAAATCTTACGGGCTTTACAGAGTTCTCAAACCACTTGGACAAAAAATACTTTGAGATGGAGGCAGGCTGAAGCACCTGTGCGGGAGGCGGAACTGAGCTGAAATGGGCATTTGATTCAGGAGGAAGGCGGGACTAAAGTTAAAGGGTACTCTTCTTTTTTTAAATGGGACATTTGCTCCTCCAAGTGGTTTGAAAAGCCTTGAACAGCATCACCACTGGGGGGACTTCCGGATGGTGAGGAAACTGGTTGCAGCATAATTTTTCAGCTTCCCGGGCGGTCTGGTTACTCCTTGAAAATTGACATGTTATAACACAACTAAGAATATTCATAGTAGTATGCCGGGGGGTAACAAAAGAAAGACAAGAGACAAGGCAAGAAAGTGCGGAGGAAGGAGTTTTTTCACTATAAGAAGTTGACGGTACTAGCGAGCTAAAGCTACACAGAGCTATGGAGGCAATTGAAGCTAACATTCTCGCTGAGCTGAAAGAAGTCCAGGATAATTTGAAAAGAGAAATAGCGGAAAAGACTGGACTTGTGAAAACAGAAATGTCGGAGTTTAGGAAAGAAGTGGGGCAACGGCTCGACGACATTTTCACGGACATGAAAGAGGTAACAAGCAGGATGGAGGAGGTCGAACAGAGAGTAACCGAGGTGGAGGAGGTCACAGTCGATCTTAAAGACGTGCTTGGCCATACTCTCCAGTTACAAGAGGACCTCTGGACACCTGGAAGCCCGCTCCCGCAGGAATAACATACATGTTCACGGGATACCAGAGGGTGAAGAAGGGGACAACATGCTCGAACTCATGGAGAATTTTATAAAGAAGGAACTGTCCCTCTCTGACACCAAGCTGGGCATACAGTGGTACCACCGCTCACTCGGCCCCAAGCCACCACCGGGCTCCAACCCCAGGGCCCTATTTCAGGAAGCCGGTTTAGTGCAAACTCTGAGTAAGTAAACCCTGAGTTAACGAAAACTCTGGGTTTTCGGTTTCACAAAGCGAGTTTAGATTAATTCTGAGTGAGTTACTATGACGACACACTCCGTGAAGCTAACCTGCTCCCTAGCAGGTTTACTTCAAATAACCCTGACCTTCTCCGCCTCTTTGTCAGAAACCTGACTGTAGGAAGTGTCAGACATGGCGTGC
>NW_024582903.1:222724-228932 GCF_018398535.1 Haplochromis burtoni
GCCTCGCCTCTGTCAGTGCGCCCCAGGGTGGCTGTGGCTACAATGTAGCTGCCATCACCAGTGTGTGAATGTGTGTGTGAATGGGTGTGTAAAGCGCTATATAAATACAGGCCATTTACCATTTTCTGGCAGGAAACATCTTTCTGCCACCGAGAACAAAAAATTGTGTAAAATGGGGTTTAAAATCTGTATTATTCCTCACATATAAAAAAACATTCTAGAGGAGTGGCCTTATTGTCAAAGTACATTTCCAGCTTTCCTCACAAATCAGAGATGAGGAGGGGCGTTATATGCTGGCTAAAGGGTACACAGATCACAAGGAAGTTACATGTTTAATGTGTACAGACGGCCAGGGACTGATAAAGATCTGATCAGGACCCTTTTTGAATTAATTGCAACAGAAACATCAGGCGTATTAATATGTGGTGAGATTGGAATATTCACTTGAATCCATTTCTGGACACGTCCAGTAAAACTAAAGCGTCACAATCAGAAGCTCTATATGTTAAAAGGATGCTTAAGAAGAAGGGTTGGTCGACTTATGGAGGGAATATACTGGTTTTCACATTCCCACCATATGTATTCAAGACTGGACTATTTTTTATGTCACACTTTGATAAGCACAGGATTGTAAATTGTGATATAGGGCTGAGAGATATTTCGGACCATGCAATCGTGTACCTGACACTCCATCTGCACTCATGGACGCTTCATATTGGTCTACTAAAGGACGTAAAATTCAATAGGTTTGTAAAAGAAGAATTTAAGGAATACATGGACTATAATAACAATGGTGATGTTTCTCCTCAGTATTTTATGGGATGCAGCGAAGGCAGTTCTTAGAGGGAAGCTACTTTTGTGGTCCTCATATAAAAAAAGGAAACAGAGAAGCATCTAAAAGACCTCATTGAAAAGCAACAATGATGACACCTTATCACAAATGAAAGAAGCACAACAGATATTAAACAGGTTATATGATGACCAAATAGAGAAAAGGGCTAAATTCATGCAGAATTATTATGAAAATGGTCCCAAATCCAAGAAGCCAAGAGGAAACAGCAGGCTGACAGATTTATTCAGAGAATTAAAAACCCAGCAAATGATAAGATATGACATGAAAAGCATAAAGAATCTTTTGTGACCTATTATACCCGACTGTACGCAGAACCCACCACGACAGATGTGCCCTCTGTTAATGCATTTCTTTCCTTGATTTACCATTGGTAGGAACAAAATAAAAGATTAACACCAACAGTAACTGCGGAGGAGATTAACCAGGCCGTTTCAAATAAGATGGCCGGTGAGGACGGCTACCCGGCAGAGTGGTACAAGCAGAGATCTCGTAGCCCCTCTGCTGAGGGTTTGCTTTAACCATGTGCTTACAGGGGGAGATACCCCCATCCTGGAAACGAGCAGGTATTTCAGTAATTCCCAAACCGGGTAAGAATAAAACAGAACGTGGTTCCTACAGACCCATATCAGTCGTGAATATTGACTACAGGATATTTGCAACACTATTAGCTAAACAGTTGAAATTTATAACTTCAGAACTAGCAGATACAGATCAAACAGGCTGTGTTCGAAACGGACAAACTCACGATGATGTGAGGCGGGCTCTCGTTCTAGTAAACAAAATGAAAAATATCAAATCAGTAGCTGTCTGACTGTCTGACTGCTGGAATGATCTTTATTTGGCTTTAGAGAGATTTGGTTTCAACAGCCAAATCATCAGGTGCTTACAGTCTCTGTACAACTCGCCCACTGCCAGGATTAAAATTAATGGTGATTTAACGGATGCACTACAACTAGAGAGGCTGCCGCCAGGGATGCCCTCTCAGTCCCACTCTCTATTCATTAAGCCTCTGGCGCAGGCTATCAGGACATCAGAGGTGCAATAAGTAATGATATAATGTATGAAGTTAGTCTGTATGCTGCTGATGTTCTCAGAACTAACCCTGAAATCAGCCCAATCTTCTTTCATTATTGGAAACATTTGGCATATATGCCGGAGCTGGTCATTATTGCCAATGAATATGCACAATCGGATACATATAATAAAAATTAATGTTTTGCCAAAGCGTCTCTATTTGTTTCAGGCGCTGCCCATACACTTACCCTACAAGCAATTTAACGATTGGAATAGGACGATCTCTAATCTTACCTGCCCCCCCCCCAAAAAAACAAGAACAAAATTTCAGACATTTCAACAACAAAAGGATGAGGGTGGATTCGCTCTGCCATGTCTGGAGGACTATTACAAGGCTGCACAGTTGCGAGTGATGATTGGGTGGTGTGATCCAGTGTGTGAGGCTAAATGGAAGGAGATAGATCAATCCTACTGCGAGACACCGCTTCAATCACTGCTTTGAGATCAACCACTTATTAAAAGACATATAGATGCAGACCTGTTCCCGGTGCTGATGAAAGTGCCCATAGAGATATGGCATAGGACATTCAAATGTGAGAAACCTGAAAAAGTGCCCGGACTACGACGGCCTGCTTACGATTCGGATTTTGCACCTGCAAACATGGATAAGAGATTTATACAGTGGTCACATAAGGTCATAACAGGCTACTGGAAGATCGCAGATAAAAATGTACTAAAACACTGCCAGCAACTCCAGAGAAGATTTTATTTGGAAAGACAGGATTTCTTTAGATACCTCCAGCTGAGGCACAGACAGAAACATAAAATTCCTAGAAGAGGATGCAGGCTCTTGTAAGGGGAATGCGCCAAAGAAACAGATATCCAGATCCAGATGTGTATCTGCAGGACATGTTCATATGTTTTGGGAATGTAGGGGAAAGATTGCCCCCTACTGGCTAGTAGTGATTACAGAAATCAATACCATGATGGGCTTGAACTTGAACCCTGACTTCACTGTGTTTTATCTGTGATTTGCCCCAAGGACTGAGGAAATCGGACAAATACCTTTTATTAAAACTACTGGCTGGTGCAAAGAAAGCCATAACTCGCAAATGGCTAAACGTGGCTCCACCGTCATTTTTGGACTGGATAGGCATTACCAAGGAAATTTACACAATGGAGAGACTTTTTCATTAAGACTTGCTGCTGATAAATTTGAGAAGTAATGGAAAAAATGGGACCTTTACTTGAATGGAAAAATATTATAAATTCTGGTACCAAAAGTATCATCGCTGTAACTCACCTGTTTGATTTGATTGTACCATAAATGGATACCTTTTTTTTAATGCATCTTTGCAAGCCTAGTGCTCTGTACTTGTTAATGTCTGAATGTTTTGTAAAAAATATACAAAACTACCAATAAAAATAAAGTGTTAAAAAACCCAGCATCACCACCAGGGGGCAGCGTGAAGGTGGCTCTGTATCCACTCCACGTATTTGGCCACTCGGGTATAGACTCCATACACTCTCAGACTCCCGCACTCCTCCGGTCCACCCCAGGACACCAACCCAAACACCGCCCACCTCCGGCTGACCTCGTCCTCCATTACAAATGCACCCCCGCTGTCCCCTAGGCAGGTGTCCCGCCCCCCCTCGAAGAAGCCGGCACAGAACATGTTGTCAGTGATGTTGTAGCTGACGGAGCGCGAGGCGTAGCTCGCCTCACACTCGGCCTGGGAGACCACAGGGAGCTTCACATACTGCAGGAGGTCAGAGGTCATCTCGAGGTCGGTGTCCGACACAGGGTCAAAGGTCAGAGTGGATGAGGGGGAGGAAGAAGCAGAGGCATTGGGGTTGGAGATTCCCCAACCAGCAACCACACCCAGAGAGTTGGGGGGAGGTGCCAGGGGGTCATCCTGGGGTAAAGACAGAGGTCAGAGGTCAAGCAGCAGACAGATCAGTAAAATATTTACATCCTTATTTTAGTCGATCTGATCTCACTGCCTCAAACAGGCGATGACATCACCAGTAAAAATAAAGAAACATGTGATTCAAAAATACTGGAAATAAAGCAAACGTGTCCACATCCAGCCCAAAGCAGACGTATCTGAGACGTCATTGCTGAACAGGAGCATGGCTCCACTGGCTACACTTCTGCTTCTGATAACATCTGGAGGCCACCTGCTGCAGCTTTGGAGGATAAATATGTAGAAACTGTTGGGATTCAGAGATTCTTTTATTGCTACCATATAATTTGCCTTATGAAGAATGTATTAATAACATGTTTCACAGTATCATTTATCAGTAATATTTCCTAAAAGAGAGTTCTTGTAATCAATCCAGGCAGTGCACAGGTTGGTCAGTCTGGTCTTGCAGTCTCGGCTGACTGTTCTGTCTACCAGTAGCTGGTGTTTTGCGCCTCTGGTATTCTTGCCAATTCCTTTCTGTGTCCCACTCATGTATTGACCCATGTGCCTGTTCATCTTAGCCGATATGATGCCTGACAGGAGCTTCCATGTAGTACTGAGGCAGGTTATTGGTCGGTAGTTGGAGGGGACCGGTCCCTTCTTGGGGTCCTTGGGGATCAGGACCGTCCGACCTTCGGTTAGCCATTCCGGGTGTCTCTCGTTAACTAGCAGCTGGTTCATTTGTGCTGCCAGACGCTCGTGGAGTGCAGTCAGCTTCTTTAGCCAGTAGGCGTGAACCATGTCGGGCCCTGGTGCTGTCCAACTCTTCATACTGGAGACCCTTTCTTGGATATCTGCCACTGTGATGGTTACTGGACCCTGTTCAGGGAGGTCGCTGTGGTCTGCCCTCAGATCCACTAGCCACTGAGCATTGCCGTTATGGGTTGCGTCCTTCTCCCATATGCTCTTCCAGTATTGCTCCGTCTCCAGCCTTGGTGGTGCTGTTCTCTTATTGTTCCCTTGCCACTGAGAGTACACCTTTGCTGGTTCTGTGGAGAACAGCTGGTTTATTCTCCTGCCTTCTATCTCTCTGGTGTACCTCCTCAAGCGGCTGGCCAAGGCTATGAGTCTTTGCTTGGCAGTTTCCAAGGCCTCAGGTATGGACAGCTTGCTGTATTTCTTATGCACCTTCTTTGTCGCACCTTTCTGCAACTCCGTTAGTTGGCTAACCTCCCTCCGTGCTACTTTGATCTTGCCCTCTAGCCTCCTTCTCCATGGAGGGTACTGCCCCTTGTGGCTGTTCAACTTGTAGCCAAGCATCTCACTGATCACTGCTGCCGTATTGTAGATCAGCTTGTTAGTGTCGGTAATCGTGGTTGTAGGTATCGTCCGTAGTGCTGCATTAACATCATCTAGCAGACCTTCTGAGGGTACTTCACGTAATCTTGGTAACCGACTACGGGGGATACAGGTTTCAAGCTTGGCCATATATATATATCACTGACTTTCAGCTTGTTGTGTTTGTGGATATATGACTGACTTTAATTATTACACATTCGCACATAAATAAGTGACGTCATATTCAGTACTTTTGACAGTTCACTCTTCGGCCGCTCCATCTTATTAGGGAAATTCCACATACATAAATGTAAATTTCAAAACTCAACCCCATCATTTAATTTGTTTTTGATTGAAATTGAATATTACTTAAACTCTCTTAAATTAACTTCCAATAAAAAAGGTTTATCATTGATTGAAATTCATTCAGAAATGTTTAACGAATGAGCTGTCACAACTTTCAAGTACAAAGTTGTTATGAAGTCTGTCACATTCCCCCCTTTCTTTTTTTTATCCTTTATTTATTTATCCTTCTTATTTCATTGTACTGTATATTGTTACTCTTATTTGCCTTGTATGTCTACTGTACAAACTGAACTGGAATGACTGACTGTTCGCTTTATAATTTCAATAAAGTTTGGGGAAAAAAAACAAAAAAACAACCTCTTCGGCCGCTCCCTTCTGCCGTATTTTGCGGCAAAATTATCCACACCCACCGCCGCGCTATGAATTGTGGGATATATGGGACCACAAAGCGTGCACCGGACCACGCTTGATATTTGGGGAAATCGACGGCGGATTTGGAGTATGCATTTCAATTCAATTCAATTTTATTTATATAGCGCCAAATCACAACATAAGTCGCCTCAAGGCACTTCATAGATACAGAGAAAAACCCAACAATCATATGACCCCCTATGAGCAAGCACTTTGGCAACAGTGGGAAGGAAAAACTCCCTTTTAACAGGAAGAAACCTCCGGCAGAACCAGGCTCAGGGAGGGGCGGCCATCTGCTGCAACCGGTTGGAGGGAGCATTTGAAGCACACTTCGAATTGGGACAGCCGTCGTCGTGTGGCGGTGACGTAACCGCACTTG
>NW_024582903.1:238667-259240 GCF_018398535.1 Haplochromis burtoni
AAATGCGTACTTCAAGCGTGCAGACCCTGAATTGGGACACAGCCTCAGTGTCGAGGAGTAGCTCCTCCCCCCGTCTTTAATGAGGGGACCAGCTGACCTTTGGAGCAAGCTCAGCATAGGTGAGGTTCGGCTTCACGTTCATGCACTGCTGCTGAGCACCATGCTTTGTTTTTACCCCGACTTTGCCAAGCACACTCTGGCAGACTCACGGACACCTGTACAGGTAAGGAGGCCTTAACCGGGTCTTCCTGCCTGAAGAGCTCAGGAAAGCTAACTCCACCTAATCACTGAGATCCTTTTAAAGTCATTCTAGTTTTTTATAAAGCAGACTTTTATTATTAGTTTTACATTTTCAGTCTCTTACAAGGATTTTAATTCTGTCTGTTAACATGTCTGTCTGATAACCTTTGTGTCTGTCAGCTCAGAGGACCTCTCCCTGTGACCTCTGACCTTTGTGTTGGGAGATCACACCTAAGTGAACACGGCTTTGTGCAGACTCAGCTGGAGCTGTGACCCACCTGTGTGTGAGGCAGTGGGAGACAGACTGGACGGATGAGTTGGTTAAACTCCACCCGCTCACTCAGCCTCAGCAGGGCGATGTCGTTGTTGTAGTTGTTGGGTTGGAAGTCCGGGTGGAGGAAGATCCGGTCTACGGAGAGGTTGGTGGCCCGACGTTTGTCTCTGGCATCATGGAGACCAAGGAAGACCTGAAGGACAGAACAAGCAGGTCACTTACAGCCGATAAGCATCCGTCCCACGGTTTGGCAGAGACACAAAGCTGATCACAGATATAGGTGAGAACTTCAGAAACCTTGACGTGGTCAGCGGCCACGGGAACAACACTGGTGTCCCTCCTCAGGGACCGCAGGATGTGGGCAGCTGTGAGGACCCAGGACTGCGACAGCAGGGCCCCGGAGCCGAACCAGCGATCCTCTGGGACCCTGGACAGGTCCTCCACACTGAGCAGGACCTGCCAGGGGAAGAAGCCAGGCTCGGCGCTACGACCGCCCACAATCCGCTTCACCTGAGGGGGGAGAGGGCGGGATGGCTGGCCGCAGGCTGGACACGCAGAGACATCAGGCAGACAGGTTATCAGACAGACAGATGAACAGGCAGACAGTTATCAGACAGGTTAACATGCAGACAGGTTAACAGGCAGACAGGTGATCAGACAGGTTAACAGGCAGACAGGTTAACAGGCAGACAGGTGAAAAGAAAGACAGGTTATCAGACAGACAGGCAGACAGGTGAACAGGCAGACAGGTGAAAAGAAAGACAGGTGAAAAGAAGACAGGTAACAGGCAGACAGGTTATCAGACAGACAGTAACAGGCAGACAGGTGAACAGGCAGACAGGTGAACAGACAGGTTAACAGGCAGACAGGTGAAAAGAAAGACAGGTTATCAGACAGACAGGCAGACAGGTGAACAGGCAGACAGGTGAAAAGAAAGACAGGTTAACAGGCAGACAGGTTAACAGGCAGACAGGTTAGACAGGACAGACAGGTTAACAGGCAGACAGGTGAACAGACAGACAGGTGAACAGGCAGACAGGTAACAGGCAGACAGGTTAACAGGCAGACAGGTGACAGACAGGTTAACAGGCAGACAGGTGAAAAGAAAGACAGGTTATCAGACAGACAGACGTGAACGGCAGACAGGTGAAAAGGCAGACAGGTTAAGGCAGACAGGTTAACAGGCAGACAGGTTAACAGGCAGACAGGTTAACAGGCAGACAGGTTGAACAGACAGGTTAACAGGCAGACAGGTTAACGGAACAGGTACAGACAGAGGTAGACAGCAGGAACAGCAGCAGGTGAAAGAAAGACAGGTGAAAAGAAAGACAGGTGAACAGACAGACAGGTGACAACAGACAGTGCAGGAACAGGAGAGTAACAGAAGACAGGTTACAGCAGACAGTACAAGACGTGAACAGGCAGACAGGTGAAAAGAGACAGGTGAAAAGACAGGTGAACAGACAGACAGGTGAACAGACAGACAGGTGAACAGACAGACAGGTGAACAGACAGACAGGTTACGACAGGCAACGACAGGTGAAAGAGAAGCAGACAGGTTATCAGCAGACAGGTGAACAGGCAGACAGGTACAGCACAGACAGGTAAGCAGACAGGTATCAGGCGACGGTTATCAGGCAGACAGGTGATCAGCAGACAGGTTATCAGACAGACAGGTGAAAAGAAAGACAGGTTATCAGCAACAGGTACAGGGTAAGAAGCAGGAAAACAGACAGGTGAACAGACAGACAGGTGAACAGACAGGGTACAGACAGACAGGTTAACAGGCAGACAGGTGAAAAGAAAGACAGGTTATCAGACAGACAGGTTGAACAGACAGACAGGTGTATACAGACAGACAGGTTAACAGACAGACAGGTTGAACAGACAGACAGGTGAACAGCAGACAGGTGAACAGACAGACAGGTACAGGTAACAGACAGACAGGTAACAGACAGACAGGTGCAGACTTGGCAGACAGGTGAACAGGCAGACAGGTGAACAGACAGACAGGTGAACAGGCAGACAGGTGAACAGGCAGACACGTGAACAGACAGACAGGTGAACAGGCAGACGGGCAGGTACTTGGCAGACAGGTGGGTACTGTGCTCCTTCCTTCTGAATCAACCCAGTCTCCACTCAGACCACACCTGTATGAAGCTACAAACAGTAACCGGAGTGTGAGGAGGCCTCTGGTTATCAATAGCAGGTTCAGTTTTTATCAACATGTTTAAAAACAGATGAGGAGCAAATTGCCCAAAGATGAGAACAAAATAATAAAAATGAATAAAAACATTTCCTTACTACAACCAGACACAGAGCTCGAGGAACAACAAGGTTCAGCCAATAATCGGATGAGCTGTCACTGCACAGCAACCACTGAAGGAAACCAAACAGGAAGACCTCTTACTGTTAAGCTGGACGCCGCCCTCCCTGCACACGTACTGAACGGTCGCACCGAACAGTGTGCTGTTGTCATGGTTACCAAACACCACGTCAGCCATGTCGACCATCTTTGGACTCCCACAATCCACCACTGTGACAGACAGGACAAAAACACCAATCAGCTTTGAGTCTGAGCAGAAAGGAGGAAGAATGAGCCAGAACCAAACTACAGCTGACCGACAGCGACAACGAATCAGAACTGACGTGTTCCAATGATCCAGACACGTGAGTGTGACGTGATTTTAATCTGAAACTCATCTCAACGTAACGTGAGACCCGACAGGCTGAAGAGTCAGCGTGTCCTGAAGGGGGCGTCACGGGAACACGCATCGAGACAAAGAACGCGAACATGTGTGACAGAAACACATCAGCGCCGCGATCCCTGAATGTGAGTCACAGACACACGACAGAAGCTTCTGGTTTTACGCTTTATTGGAAAATACAAACGCATCAACACTGTTCGCTCCTGCAGTATCTTTATCAGCCAATGAGACTGGCTTGCTCATTAAGCTAGGCTGTGATTGGTCCGGATGCTGGACAGAGAGCTTGGCTTCCTCCTGGAGTCTGCAGAGAAACGAGAGCGAGAGGAAAGTGTGTGAGCAGACCTGAACCGTCTCTCAGCACCTGCACAGACAGCTACCTGTCAGTCTCAAAACTGATCTGCAGGATGCCACGGCGGTGCCTGCCTACCACAGCACGACTTGCCTGGTCAGCCAGTCCCCCCCTCCCCGCGGTGGTAAAATAAACATGTCAGTCGTAACTCACCTGTTTGCATTATTAGGGGCGTGGCCTCTGCGACTGGCATGTGGATGGTGACACAGGTGGCTGTAGCTACTAACTTCACCTGAGCTGGACCCGTGGGCCGTGTTTGTGCTGTTGGAGCCTTTTAATGACATCATGTGACCAATAACATGGCTGCTGTGAGGTCACTACTGTACTAACAGAGCATCAGAAAAGGCGGAGCTTCAGGTTTACTAAACGAAAGCCTAACTAGCACTACTGTGACGCTCCTGTAGAGTCTGCAGAGAGCCAGCAGGTGGCGTGTGTGCTCCAGGAAACAGGTTGCAGCAGCAGTAACCCAGACTCAAACACGGGAGACACTGAAACACAAACACTCTGGAGAGGTCAAAGGTCGAGCAGTCTTACTGTGGCACGGAGGAGGACGGTCGCTCCACGATCCATCGGCCCGGCAGTCGATCTGATAGTGATCCAGGTGACCTCCGTCCTGAGCAGAGACAGCGCAGCCAGGTTAGCAACAAGCAGCATCACTGCAGACCATGTGACCCGCACAGCTGATCTACACCTGTGGCGCATAGCTCAGACGCAAGCCGCGTTCGCGCTCTGCGTGACCGATCCGTTTGACAGTTCGATCTGTCAAACGGACGCCAGTGCGCTGGCCCATTCCTTCACGTGCGCAGCGCCGCTGTTTTTGGAGCAAACTAAACATCATTTGGGTTGACCAAACTCAGCTGATGTGACACGCCCCCTACCTTCAGCAGGTGGTATCCAGGCTCACAGGTGAACAGGATGTGGTCTTTAAAGAAGTATTCTGATTGGAAGGGGTTCATCAGGGCGTTGGGCGGAGTATTGGGCATGGGACATTGACTTCCTGTCAGGAGACAATAAAAGCTATAACTCCCAGCTGTGTGTCTGTTTGCAGCACCTGGACATGGACTCACCTGTAGCCGTGTAGCCGAGCCTCCAGCCGAGGTTTTCTCCAGAGCTATCGCTGTGGAACACGACGGAGGCCACGTTGCTGTCGGTCTGAATGACTCCTGGAGATCGATCGCCGCAGAACGGACCGAACACAGCACTTCCTGCTTTAATCTGACAGGAAAACAGCTGATTAACAGCTCCAACACGTCACCCGAGTGTGTGTCTGTGTGTGTGTTTTCTTCACCTTAATGTAGTCATAGGGACAGCTGACGTCAGGGTGATCCTCCACATCAAAGTGTGAGTCAAACTGGAGGCGGAGCCTGAAGCCATCCTCCACCTCGATGCGGTACAAGCACTCGCAGCTCTTTGGGTACGGAGCAGGGAAGTCAATGCTGCTCAGAACTCCGGACCGTTCCCTGAACACATCGCTGCTGCACTCCACTGAACAGAATAGAATTCAACTTTACTGTGATTGCACACGTCACAAGTGCAAGACAACAGAAATGCAGTTTGCATCCATCCAGAAAGTGCTTTGGCAATAATATTGATATATTACAAAATATGGATCTATTATAGGTATGTTACAATGTACACGGTATGAAGGCATGTTATGAATATGCTCTAAGTATGTACTGGCTGCAGTGAGTGTACAAGCTATGAACAGGATATAAATATGGTTAAAATATGAAAACTATTTGAGATTGTAGAGATACAATTGCTACTATTAATAAACAGTTGTAGAACTATAATTATTGTATTGTACAGAATGATTGTCTATACATCATTTACAGTAGTGCATTTTAGCACACACACACACACACACACACACACACACACACACACACACACACACACACACACACACACACACACAGAAAAGCAGAGTCAAAAACTGAGTTTGTATATTTGCTCTCTGAGGATCTGCAGGCTTCCTGAAGGACACTCAGAGCTCTTCCCACACTGATGTTCGGCTCTCACAGGCTTGTGTGTTTCTATCCAGCTGTGCTTTAATGCACAGCTTTGTGTTTGCACTGTTGTCATGCTGATAGTCAGATGTTTCCAGATGTTCCTGAACGATCACAGTGGATTAAATACTCATTTGTATATCTGTGTTTTGTATCATATTTGTTGCATCCATGTTTGGGAGGGGAAAAAAATATGAGACATTAAAGGGGTGTGGCTAACCGGAAGAAAAGAAAAGCGGTGAGACTCAAGACTTTTGCACACTCAGTGTGTTGTGTTATAATGGTTCTGTAATCAGTCAGAGGTCACCGAGAGGTCGTCGCTCTGTAGCAAACCCTCAGACGTGAACACGCACAGGCAGAACTCAGACAGAGCCCGCCTCCCCCACACAGAAACACGCAAATATTTACCACCGATCAGGCGCCGCTATCAGTCACAGCGAGGTCACGGTCCACAGCGCTGATCTGTCAGGACACGTGAGGACCCACACATTCCTCCCCCACCCGTGGTTCATGTGGGGCTCATATCTTTGGAAAGCAGAGCCCCGCAGCGCACGCTACTGTACTTGTGGATGAACGCGAGCGATCAGCTGTGGGTGCTGTGGATTATGACACCCGAGCCGATGTCTGCGCTCACCTCTGCAGGTGTGGTTGTCAGAGTGCAGCCGGTAACCATAGCGACAGGAGCAGTAGTATCCTCCGATGTAGTTGTGGCAGAAATGATCGCAGAGCGCGTCCTCGCCACTCCGCTCGCTGCACTCGTCTACGTCTAGAGGGGCGGGGCCAGAGGCGGGACCAGAGGAGACAGGAAACAAGCATCAGATGAGAAACGCAAACAAACTGCGCCTTTTTGTCAGGTGACCTCTGAAACTGAGTCGCACTGAAACAGGAAGTCCGCAGACTCGCTCACTGCTCGTCAGAGTTCTGCTCGGTCCCACCTTCAGACCAGCACCGAGCAGAACTCCGATGAACACCTGAAGGTCCAAACTCCGGCTCCAGAGGAGACGTCATGGCGAGAGACCGAACCCGTCTGCTCGGGCGGGCTGGGTCTGGTTCTTACCCACGGCGCTGTAGTGAGCCACGAACCCGGAGAACCGCTCCTCGTCGGAGAAGTCGGAGGAGAAGAGGAGGCTGAGGGAGTTTCTGGGGGAAGTGAGGGCCTGCTGAGCCGGCACCGCCTCCGTGTCCGTCTGCTCCTTCCCACAGAACAGCGCCAGCACCTCCCCCTCAGCCTCCACCTGCAGACAGAGAACCATAGTTTGTGACATCACTGTGGCGCGCAAACACACACACACACACCAAAAACTGGCATGCCGTGTCTCACCTTGACGTAGTCGTACTCGCACAGGTAAGACGGCTCCAGGTCGAAGTGGCTGAAGTAGAGCTTGATCTGGAAGCCGTCGGGAACGCTGACGTTCCAGCGCAGCTGCGTGTCCCGGGGATACGGCTCCGGGAAGTTTGGTGAGCACAGGCTGCCGTACATCCCCGACAGCGACAGCTGCTGAGCACCGAGTCCGAGCGAGAAGAGCAGCGAGATGAGGATGAGTCTGAGAGGAAGCAAAGCGACACTCGTCAGGACGTCACAGAGGTCCGGCCCCCTCCTCATCAGAGGCCTGAGACCAGGCCCGCACGCATCCTTCAGCGAACGTTACACGCACACCAGCCTGTTCCTACTGCACATGCTCAGTGAAAGCCTGCTCCCACCCAGCACCGTCAGTAAACACGCCCTTTTTCTTTGAAAGTAAAATCTCAGCCCACACAAATATATCAACAACAGTGATCACAAAACGGTGTATAACTGAACACAGTAGTGCAATTTTTAACCAGGTCTTCCCATTAACACCTGACCTGTCCAGAGGGTCAGTCAATGAGCTCGTCAATAGCTTCAATGCTAACATGTTAAATGTAATGGACACTATTGCTCCCATTAAGGTGAAGGTTATCTCTGGAAGGAAAAAGTCTCCATGGAGAAACTCCACACTGGTGAAAAATGAAAAAAGAGAGTGTAGGAAAGCTGAGCGCAGATGGAGAAAAACAAACCTCCAGGTTCATTATGACATCTATAAAGAGAAACTTCACAATTATAATTTACAACTGAGGAGTGCAAGGAGGTCCTACTTCTCTGACATCATCACTAAAAACAGCCATAATGCTCGGGTCTTATTTTCTACAGTTGACAGGCTAACAAACCCTCCTGTGTCAGTGGCAGCTGAACTTCATTCAACCATGGCCTGCAATGACTTTGCCAAATTCTTCACAGACAAAATCCAAAAAATTAGACAAGCAATTGGTACATCAACAGCAGATCCAGGATATGTACTGTGTCCACCAAAAAACTGTTTAAACACCATGAAACAGTTTCAACCTATTAACAGCAAAGACCTGGAGGACATCTTAGGTCAACTGAACTCCTCCTCCTGCTGTTTAGATGTCCTGCCAACAAGTTTTTTCAAAAAGGTCTCAAAGACTTTAGAGTCAGACCTGTTACAGATCGTCAACTTTTCTTTATTATCAGGTGTGTTTCCAGAATCACTAAAAACTGCTGTAATCAAACCTATACTGAAAAAGGACAATCTTGACAAGACACAAATGAACAACTACAGGCCGATCTCAAATCTCCCGTTTTTAAGTAAGATCATTGAAAAAGCAGTTTCTCAACAGCTCAGTTACTTCTTAAAACAGAATAATTGCTACGATGCCTTCCAGTCAGGTTTTAGACAGAACCACAGCACTGAAACCGCTCTGACCAAAGTGTTTAATGACATATGTCTGAATACAGACAGTGGAAAAATGTCAGTCTTAGTTTTACTGGATCTCAGTGCAGCATTTGATACAGTTGACCACAACATATTACTCAAACGACTGGAGAACTGGACAGGTCTTTCAGGAACTGTACTAAACTGGTTCAAAACATACTTAGAAAACAGGAAATACTTTGTATCAATAGGTAACTTCACATCTGAGCAGACAAGTATCACATGTGGAGTTCCCCAAGGTTCCATCTTGGGACCCCTTCTGTTTAACATCTACATGCTCCCACTGGCACAGATTATAAACAACAACAAAATAAACTATCACAGCTATGCAGATGACACACAAATATATATCACAATGTCACCAGGAGACCGAGGCCCTGTACAGGCTCTTGGTAAATGCATTGAGGAAATTAATGACTGGTTGTGCCACAATTTTCTCCAGCTAAACAAAAACAAAACTGAGGTAATAGTCTTTGGCGCCAAAGAAAAACGATTACAGGTCACCAGAGAACTTCAATCTATACATCTAAAAACCACAAACCAGGCGAGAAATTTGGGTGTAGTGATGGATGCAGACCTAAACTTAGAAAAACACATTAAGACAATAACAAAATCAGCTTACTATCACCTCAAGAATATTTCAAGGATAAAAGATCTGATGTCTCAACAGGACCTGGAAAAACTAGTCCATGCATTCATCTTTAGTAGGCTTGATTACTGTAACAGCATCTTTACAGGTCTACCTAAAAAATCAGTCAGACAACTACAGCTCATTCAGAACTCTGCTGCTCGAGTCCTCACTAAGACCAAAAAAGTGGACCACATCAGTCCAGCTCTGAGGTCTTTACACTGGCTGCCTGTCCGTCAGAGGATAGACTTTAAAGTCCTGATGCTGGTCTATAAAGCTCTGAATGGTTTAGGACCAAAATACATCAGTGACCTCCTGACCCAGTATGAACCTTCCAGATCCCTCAGGTCATCTGGATCCGGTCTTTTATCAGTTCCCAGAGTCAGAACCAGACACGGAGAAGCTGCATTCAGCTTTTATGCTCCTTATATCTGGAACAAACTCCCAGAAAGCCTCAGATCAGCTGAAACACTCAGTTTATTTAAATCCAGGTTGAAGACTCACCTGTTCTCAGCTGCATTTGAATAAAGCACCAAATCCACACTTTTAAGCTTAAATTTTAAAACTTACATTTTAACTACTGATTTTATCTACTGTTTTTGTTTGTTTGTTTGTTTGTTTGCTTGTTTTAATCAATTTTAAATCATGCTTTTTATTTGGTTTTGTTTCTAATGTCTCTATAAGGCACTTTGAATCACTTTGTTGTTGAATTGTGCTGTACAAATAAACTTGCCTTGCCCCCCTGACACTTTATTTGGTACAGCTGGTTAGCACCTGATTGGACGTCAGTCAGGTTCCAGAAAGGCTGCTTCCTATCAGCAGCCTGTCCGCTCTCCTGACCTCTGACCTTAGCGAGGCATCTGCTGCTCGCTGGATGTTGGAAAGGAAACGCCCAGCCAATGATAGTTTCACATTTTATAACCGCTTTGCTTCAGCTGTTCCTCAGTTTCAGTGACGTGTGCAGCCACTACAGTAAACTCACACCCTAACCCAGGGGTCTCAAACCGTGGCCTGGGGGCCACTCGCTGCCCGTACCTTGATGTGCAGAAATATAATGCACTTTGACCCCTGAAGTGACTTTTTGTTAAAATAAGTTCTTTAAAAAGCCAAAAAAGATGAATCTGAAGCCAACATGAGCAGAGAGCACAAACATGCTGAGGCTGTGTGAGTGCAGTGACAGACTCACAGACTAATGCACGCACTTATGTGCAGTTTGTTGCATACAAACACAACGACGGCCGCAGTGCTGCATGTGTGTGCACAGACCCTTGTGTTAGTGAAGAGCAGAGATGGGCAGTAATGTAATCGATTACCAACACTGGTTAAGAGATTGGAAACAAACTCTTGTTACACAACATTTGAAATTTTAAAAACAAACACATTTTAGGAAATATTTGTTTGTTTTGTACTACTTGAGCACTAGTCAAAGGAGCTTACAGAGAAAAGCGTCTGGACTTCTTTAAGTTGCTTGAAGACGTTTCACCTCTCATCCAGAAGCTTCAGTTCTGTGCCATTGTGAAACCTGACCCCCACCTTCACAGTAAGCACACCTGAAACTCTGGCTGATTGGGGCCCACACCCAGTTTCACACCTTGGCTCAGGCGATTAGAGGATCATCAGGGGGTCCTTTTGTCCCTCTGTGGGGGGAAACTCCCACTAGGTTTAAATCTGGGACTCTCCACCATCTGACCTTAGAACTGAAGAAGCTTCTCGGATGAGAGATGAAACGTCTTCAAGCAACTTAAAGAAGTCCAGACGCTTTTCTTTGCAAGCTCCTTTGACTACGATGACCTGGATGACTCAGAACCTTCACAGACATACTTGAACGCTAAAATCTCCTCCAATCAGATGACAGAGCCAGCAGTGGCCCGCAGCTCCTTTCACTCTGAGACCCAAGCGCACAAACCTTCATCCTCCCTCTTCATCACCTCCACCTGCGTGAGCGCTGAGCTGTGGGACCACGCCCCCGCGGCGCGTTTATGACACCTGATCACCTGGAGTTCCGCTACACCGCGTCCGTCAGTGAGTCTGAGTATTGATCCTGATCAGCACCGACTACAAGAACCTGCAATCACGTGACCCGAAACTCCTTACCTCATGTTGGACGTGGCAGCTCCTCTCAGCTCCTTCGGCGGCTCCTCTGCGCTCCTCCGGACACCGACCCCCGGGCTTCACCCCGGCGGACGTATACTGAGAGGCTTACGTCATCACGTGCCATGCCGAAGCAGCCTGGAGGAACAGCAGCGCCCTCTGGGGCTCAAAGTGATTCTTTTCGTATTGAAGTCCGTTTGTTTGTTTACCTGTTTTACGTCACAGTTAATCAACTTCCTGTTTCCTGACTGCAGCAGCTGCCAGAGTCCAGTCAGAAAAGACCCGATTTAAGAGATGTACACTTGTAAAAGTACATCCGGCCTGTGTGACAGTGGCGCAGTCAAAGTACTTTTACATGCAGTACATCAGCCTCTGGCACGAAGGAAAAACACGTGACCTACCATGACCTCACCTGAAGACCCTCAGCGTTTTCCTCACATGTCTTTTCACAGTAAAAGCACTAATGACAGCACAGACACTTCCTGTGGTTTTACACAATAAAACCTCTTTGTTAAGAAGTAAGATAAGATGAGTCTTTATTGACCTGACGGCGGGGAAATGCGTGCGTTCCCACAGCTCAGGTACAGAGAGCAGAAGAATACAAAGCCCAAAAATACAAAATCAATAAGATAATACAATATATACCACGGTAACTGAGGTTCTATGTACACGCACAAACAGTGTGTGTGACGGAGAAAAACATGCAAGAAATTCATTTCAGCTATTCTTCTATCTAAGAAATCCATAAGGATAGATATGTACGTGCAAACACACGTACAAATACACATACATCCATACACACCAAATATACACATATATATATACACACATGCACACGTCCATACATATAAGGTGCATTATCCATGTGGCGGTGACTGTGGTTGTCCACGTGACTCATGACATCATGATCGAGGAGGCTAACTGCTGCTGACTGATCTGTGAGGGCGTTTAGGTCTCTGAGCTGCTCAGCACACTCACACACTCATGCAGAGGGTGGTGTGGGTTGTTCATGATGGATGCCAGCTTTACTAACATCCTCCTGTCGCCCACCACCTCCACAGACTCCAGAGGACATCCCAGCACAGAGCTAGACCTCCGCACCAGTTTGTCAATCCTGCTCCTGTCCGTGGATCTGCTCCCCCAGCAGGTCACTGCGTAGAGAGAGGCGGGCGCTAGCACAGTGTCATAGAAGAAAACAGACTGGATGTAAAAGATGGCGATATCTCCTGCTTCCTGCTCCAGTCACTCACTTCCGTTCTCAGTGTTTTACCTGTTAGACCAGTGGTCAGGAACTCCAGGCCGCAGCCTGGTTTTAGAGGTGTCAGCTGATTTAAAAGGCTGAATTAAAAAGTTCTGCAGAGGCATGGTGATGAGCTCATGTGACTCAGGTGTGCTGACCCAGGGTGATACCTGAAACCTTCCCCGCCTCTGTTTCAGTCTTATTCCAGAGGTTATCTGAATATTTCAGCATCACTTCCTGTCCACCTCCGTGATATGTCACAGAGCTGGTTTTAGGCTGAAAAAGGTCCCACGTGACCACAAACCGCGCTCAGCAGTAAGGTGTGAAGGAAAGATGAGTCTGCTGCGGGCGCGCGCATCACAGTCTCGTGCTTCGTCTTTAATGAGAACTCGAACCTCCTGGCTGTAAACCGAGCCCTTGTTGCCATGGACCCAGCGCAGGTGTGCGCTGGCACCTGACGTTTCCCGCGGTCCCCCCTCCTCCCGGAGGTGGAGGCGGGGGCGTTGTGGTGGTGGCCTCCTCCCCCGGCTCCTCCTCCTCCATCATGCCGGGCAGACAGAAGCAGCTCCTCTTCTCCGTGTGCGGGCTCCTCGGCCTCTCCTGTGCGCTCACGGCCGCGGTGGCCACCGGCCTGCCACTCTGGCTCCGCGGGGCCGTGCTGTGCCGCACCGGGGCCGAGCTCGTCAACGCCACCGGGGCCGAGCTGGACAAGTTCGTGGGCGAGCTGAGCTACGGGCTGTTCCACGGACAGCGCGTGAAGCAGTGCGGGCTGGGGGGCCGCGCGGCGCGCTTCTCCTGTGAGTGATCGCCGATGATGCACGCGCACGAGCAGTAATTCACGCACGAGCTGCTGCGAGTCTGCTCACGGCTTTATCAACAACTCTGCATTAATAATAATCAGGTTAATCAATAACCCTGTTCATTGATCTGCAGTGACTGCTGTCATCACATTATTGTTGTGACAGAAAATATTTCAGCTGAAAAAAACTAAAAACTATAAAAATAAAAACACTGACTCAATTGGGACAGCAAACTGAAAAGTTCAAGATGTCAAACAGATGAGATTTCATAGTAACCAGAACTCCATAAACTGAAGAGCCAGGACCCAGACCACAATCAGCATCAGCATTTCTGATTTGGGGGTTTTGGAGCCGGAGCGCTGTTGTCACTGGGGTGGCAGAAAAATGATTTCTGAACCCTGATGCTGATCTGAGACAAACGCTGAGCTCTGCCTCTGGCAGCTCTGACTGTGCGTGAACGTCACAGTCACGCAGGCTGAGCTCGTCTCATTGGCTCGGACACACGGCCAGCAGCAGGCGTCCTTCATAAATAAGGTTAATTAAAGGTTAAATGAATACAGCTGCAGATGTGAAACCACTGTCAGATAATCTTTTCCAAACGGGCGAATAAACATTTGTTACGTGACTCTGTGAGCGCTGGGACAGGAAGCAGCTCCCTCTGAGGTCCTGGGCAGCGCGGCACTAATGAGGTTTCCGCCTGATTGCGTGGGATCTGCGAGCAGAGACAAAGCCGCTCTGTCCCTGCAGGACCTGCGTCTCTGCTTCAGTGCAGAGCTTTTTGTTTCACGTCAGCGTCTCTGTGGGACGTTTGTCAGCCTTCGTGGGTGTTCCAGCAGTGGGGGTGTTACTGTCACAGCTGAACTTAGTGGGGAGGTGGAGCACGCTCCGGGTTCCAGCAGCTCGTGTTCTCTGGTTTTAAATCTCTTATTAAATATCTGACAATGTTCACTTCTTGTGTCTGTTTTGCACACTTCCTGTCTCTGTGAGTTTACAGAAGATTTTCTGTCACGTTGGCGCTCTTGATTCTGTTTTTCATGTTTCTGTCTCTTCCTGTGTCGGTCTCGTCTGCTTTGTGTCAGCGTGTCTTCGCCCTGCTGTTTGACCCTCTAACAGGAAGTGCTGGCTGTGTGTCCTGAGGCTCGGTGACCTCTGTGGTCGCTGCAGACCGGACACGCCTCTCACTGCAGGTCTGTCTCTTGATGTCTTCCAGTCTTTCCTGACCTCCTGAGTGCCATCCCCACGGGCCTCCACGTCACCGTCATCTTCTTCTGTGGTGTTGTGACACTCTTCTCCTCCGTGGCCACCGGCTTCTTCTTCTTCAACGCCTTCGGCAGACCCTACGAGACGCTGCAAGGCCCCGTGGGACTTTACCTGTGGACCTTCATCACCTGTGAGAACCACACCCTCACAGCTTCACCTGCCAGTCCACGGGAAGCTTTTGTTTGTACTGTAACGTGTGTCAAAGATAACCGTCCTCACGGTTGCCCCCAGCACAGCCAAATACGTCATCATTTGAAGAAGGGCTGATAAGATAAGAACAGCTGTTCGCTAAAATACGACCAAAAGCACGACTGTTAGAGATGGAGGGAGCAGAGGAAGGACAGTGTCACTGAAATACATGCTGGGACAGTTGGCGGGCTCCCTGTGAGCCTGTAACGAGATATAAAATATGGATGGTCTGAAATGAGTTCGGAGAGGATCACAGACAAACAGCCTGATAACAGAGCCCAGGGCAGGAGAGGGATAAAGCAGGCGGGGGGCGGCCTGGCCGAGCATTAAGACCCAACGATCCTCCGCTCATTTCCTCCTTCTCCGGGTTCATTTCACTTAATCGGCCCGTCCAATGTGTGCCTGCAACCGCAGACCCCAATTAGTGCCGGGCAGCGTCCCCACAAATACTCCGGTTTCACTCACAAAGGCCCGCAGAAGCCTAGCAGGCCGCCACGGCACCTGTCTGAGGCCACGCCCCTAACGATGCAAAGTTTATGCAGGTGTGTTGTAGAAACAGGTGTTACGAGGGCTCAATATTCACAGGCACCACACAGCTTATGCATCAGGCTGAAGCATCTTAACGCAGCGGTCTGTGTGGACGAACTCACTGCTGCCCCCGCTGGACGGGGGAGGAACTGCAGTGTTGGAGCCTGTGCTCCTCACAGTTGGATGGTTGGTCCAAACCCTGGATGGGGAACCAGTGATGCACAGACTGGAGAGGCCTGTCAGTCATGTGACCTGAGCTCAGCTGAGCCATGTTACCATGAGCTCCATCACGGGTTTTATTTTCACCGCCTGAGCTCCTCTGATGACATCATCACTCCTTCTGTTGTGGCATCTGGTTCGCCTCCTCTGGCCTTCTCAGAGGTGGAGGTGGTGTCTAAGGGTGATGTGGTCAGAGGTCAGAGGTAAGCCTGATGGTTCCTGTCTGTGTTTCCTGCAGGTGTCGGCAGCTGCCTCGTCATGGTCCTGTTTGTGTCGGAGGTAAAGCTCAGTCGTCTGTCCGAGCGGATCGCCAACTTCAATGAGGGGAATTTCATCTTCCAGACGTACACCGAGCGCTACGACCGATGCTTCTGGCTCTTCTTCCTCATCTTCCTCCTTCAGGGACTGAACGCCCTGCTGGTCCGACTGGCGGGAATCCAGTTTCCCTTTCAACAAAACAAAGAGGTGGAGCTGAGCAGCGGGGCGGCCGACCTCATGTACTGAGAGGAGAGGAGCACGGCTCAGCAGGAAAATGGCCTGAACGCCAGACTTCATCAGCCGCCACTTCCTGTCGCCGCAGCTCTGTCGGACGGCTTTCCTTCACAGTCTGTTCCACACTGAAGAAGCCGAACCCTCGCTCTTCACCAGCGTGAGGGCGTTTCCCTCAGTAACAGCGACGATCGTGACTCTGACGCTGAAACTACGAACAGTTCATAGATTTGAAATGTTACTCTGTGGTAGATGACGCCGTCGAGCTCCTCTGTGTCTTCGTTTCTTTGCAGATCTGTGATGTTTAGGTCCTCGCTGGCTCACTCGTCCTTTAGCTTCTTGTGTTTCACCGATCACGATGACGACGCATCCGGCGCCGAGCCCGTCCTGATCCGAGCTCTTTGGTTCTGAGGACAGGCGATGCCTCGGCTCTGCCGTGTTGCTGTGTGGGAAAGCAAACGTGATCGCTGAACGCAGAGGAAGGTTTTGGACAGTGAATCATTGACAAAGTGTGTTTCTGTGCAAACCATCACGAGCTAAATGTGCCTGTTAGGAAAATAAAACTGTATCTGAGCGTCTGCTTCTGGGTTTGACTGATTGTTTGGTGGCTTCACGTCTGGATTTCTTCTGTTCCTGCAGCTCTCTGTGACTGATCTCTGACCAGCTGCTGGTCCGTTGCTCCTCTGAGATCTTTCTGAGGGCTTTACATGACGAGGACAGAGGTCACCAGCAGAGAGCAGAGCCTGGAGGTCAGAGGTTACACTCCCTGTGGAGGTCCTCGCCTTTGACGGGTTTGATGAGGAGACAAACGTAGGACTTCATTTTTTTACAATATAAAAGACCAGAGTTTATTTTTTTTCTGTGACATGACCTGTAACTGTGGCTGATCAGATGTTTACTGGTCCAAATACAGAAAGCCATCAGTTGCCATGGTGATGTTCTCATTTTTGCACATCATCATGAAAGCAGAAATATCCCGAAACCCTCGGCAGCGTTCACACAGCGTGCTGAATCCTGAGCAGCTTCAGCCGCACGTGGCAGAAAACCCACGACAGCGGTGAGCGAGGTGCTTCAGGAAGCCTGTGATCGGGTCGGCATTAGCGGTGAGAGCCTTTGGACTGAAACCTCATGGCGTGTGTTGGCTTTAACGGGGCCATGAAGCTGGTGGTGCTGCAGGGCGCTGTGATGAGGCCCGCCCCCTGCAGTGACACCGAGCCCGCCCTCCGTGTTTGGACGTGCTGACAGAGCAGACTGGACTGTCTGTTGTCCTCTTGTTTCCACTGTGTGTTTAATGGTGGCATCCTCTTTAGCAGCCAGCCAATTAAAGGCCAGGATTTCATCCAGCTGATGGCAGACGGCAGCTCAGCTGGAGAAAACTGGATCTGCTGTTTTTAGAAGGACTTTAAACTTTAACCATGTTCAGCCTGAAGTCCAGGCAGGACACGGGGTGTGATTACTGCTGGCCGAAGAGCTGCAGCTTAATGAGTACGTGCGACTGCGAAACCCGTGAGTGCGCCTCTGGTGGCCTGAACGCTGCAGACGCGTCAGGGAGTCAAACACGGAGACGTCATCAGCTGGAAAGCCTGAAACACCCCAGGGAGTGAGAGCAACACCGATGAGCTCTGTGCCGTTTGTGAATGAACAGGGAGTGATGCACGCAATGCCCGAGGGGATACTGTCACAGTTAATTGGCTGACCCTGGGGATGGCAGTCAGACGTGGGAGGTAAAAAGAGCCCGCTCAGACACTCCGGCCTCGGACACACAGCTTCCCGTCACTCAGACCACTGCAGGTAACACGCTTCCTCACAGCGGGATCGCCGAGCTCCGATTCACAGGTAATACTCCCGATTTTCCTCTGACAGCAGAGCTCCGAAGATTCAGGATCACGCTGATATATGTACAATGACATGTAGGTGCACTTTGGTGTGTGCTGGAGCAGGTCAAGGTGACGATGATGATGATGGTCTTGTTGCTGAAGTTAGACGGTGCTGCTGGTAGCAGATGTTACTCTCATGAGAAGAAGCAAGAGGCTTCCTGTGACTGACGGTGCAGCTGCCGTTACTGTCGCAGGGTCACTGAGGGTCCTGCAGATCAGGACGTGGTGACGTGTAAATAAAACAAATAGAAATCTGTGAAAACCCTTGGGCCGTAATTCAAACACACGTCCCGTAAAAAACAATCGTCTCGTATTCAGAGAAAATATTACGCGTTTCGTGTTGAGCTTGAAAAGGAGCAGTTTTTCCCGAACTTCAGCTACAATGGAAAAGACACGAAGCTGGATTTATGGATAAAAAGTGTTTGTTTTGTTTCAAAATAGCTGAGAACTATTCGCTGACAGCTGCCAACATCTGCGAACAAATATCATTCTGTAAAGTTTATATAGTGTGTAACTGTTCGTGTAGAGTGTTATTAAATTTATTGCTAATGCATCATATGGCACACTGACTGCTGAGGGAATTTTAGATGCACTCGTCATCAGAAAGGTTGCCGACCCCTGGTGTAAAGTAATAAACAGAGTCCATTTCTCAAAATCCCGTTTGTCTAAAATTTTCCTTCAATTATAGATCAATGTGACCTCCCCCTGCAATCCATATGTTTTCTTCTGTCCAAGTTTGAACACATTTTGGGTTTTCAGAGGCTTTTGGATCCGATCCGAGAAGACCCTCTAATTGCCATATTTGGAGTTCCAGAGACCCTCTTAATATAACTCCCCAGCAAACTGAGATCGTGGCTTTTTGTTCCCTTCTTGCTAGACGCTGTATTTTACGCCTCCATCTGCATTGCAATGGCTTAATACTGTCCGGACATTCTTGAGGGTGGAGACGATCTCACTCACAGTGAAAGGTAGTCCTGCTAAATTTATCCACAAGTGGCATATGTGGAATATCTCAGATCTTTTCCTTAGAACAATGTGATTTACCCACCTGCAACTAGATTGAAAAGAATTTGAAATTTACTCTTTTTTTAAGGTAGGCACAGGATTTAAGCCCCCCCCCCCATTCTTTTATTTGTATTTATTTATTGTTTAATTTTATTTATTTTTACTTTATTTTATTTATTTATTTAATATTTTTTCTAATTTACTAACTTTTTTCTTCATTTTTTTTCTCTCAATTTTCTGTTCTTGATGTTTAAAATTTTAAAAATTCTTAAAATTATTTTAATTTGTCTTTGTTTAACAAGCAAAAGTCAAAATGATTGGGAAATAAATATTTGAGAAAATATGTCATGTAAGATACATGTAACTCCGAAATGACAACACAGGCACGGCTTCTTCAAGACGGGCACTTCGCTGCATTTATTGAACGCCGTGAAAACTACAAACATAAAACACAAAGGCTTTAAGCGCTTCAGTCTATCAAAAGTAACACTTGTGCTTTAACAACAAAAATTACCTCGTGGCCGCCTGCCACTTCAGAGGTCCTAGAAGAATAGCTTTACAGTCTTGTGCATTATAAATTAAAACATAAAATAATTAGAACACCACACATTACAAATTTTCACAATATTACAATACAGTTATGGCAAATGACAAATACCTTGTACCGCTGGTAGACTAACCAGGCCTTTGCAGATAGCTCGCTGAACTCCTTAGCGTGATTATTAAACGTGGGCTCACAGCCTATACTATCACGCCCAAACCTCGCGATAATAGCGGTGTAACAAAACTGGTTCTTTGTGACAAGATAAACACACCCTTACAATGTTGACCACAGAAACGTACAAGCAAGAACATTTTAACTGCTGGAACCATCTATTAAACTTCTTTATACATAAACCTTTTCTGTGACACTTACAATACATACAATACAATGTATATAAGTTTGTATTGTTTGTTTCACAAGCAGCACAGAGGAACATCTGGTCTCAGTCCAGACATGGAGAGTTCAGAACGAGCAGATATTTCAGTGTCGAGCAGATGTGTCTGCTTTAGACCTTAAATACTTCCTGCTTAGTTTCTGTGAAAACAGTGAAGCGTGTAGATGGATTTGTCAGGACAGGAACTGAAGCTGTGGTGTTTCCTGTAAACTGATGAACTGATGTGTGTTCAGATGGAGGCAGAGATTCAGCAGATCCTGGTCCAGGTGTCGGAGCTGCAGCACCAAAGGAAAGTTCACTTCCTGCTTCAAAAAATCCGATCTGCTCCCCAAATCTGAAGGCCTACACACACCGCCAAAGAAACACCACAAAATTCTGAATTTTCTGGTTCTGAACTGGCCGTGCAACTCGTACACACTGAGTACGGCATTTTTCTGTCCTCTAAGCGTCAGCAGAATCAGTGAGGACTTCCTGGTCTGGTCCAGGAGCTGAAGCTTTGCTCCGCATATCAGCACGTGGCACAGCCTGGAGCTGAATCTGGTCAAACACAATTTTACTGTGTCAGTATCAGTGTGTGTAGAGCTGTGAGAGACACATCGACATGTGACAATCAGAAACATGGACCCTGTTTGTTGCTGCTGCATGAACAGATGAGTCCCAAAAACACTTAGAACACATAAAATATTTGTAGGATTTTATGTGTCAGGTGTGTGAAGGCTTTCAGAGAGACAACTGCACAGATATTTTCAGACTGAAGGATTTATCCTGTTGTGTTCTTCCTGCAGGCTGCAGTCACAGTCTGTGGTTGTAAGTATCAACATTCATTTACACTCAACTCAGTTTTATTCATATGGCACCAAATCACAACAGCAGCCTATGTCTATTGCAGCATAACTAAGGGAGGATTCAGGGTCACCTGGTCCAGCCCTAACTATATGCTTTAGCAAAAAGGAAAGTTTGAAGCCTAATCTTGAAA